>NC_053024.1:467026031-467186376 GCF_003073215.2 Triticum urartu | reverse complement strand
TAGAGGTTAGGCACAATTTTTGTCTTTGAATTTTTCACGCATTTATGAATTTTCACACACACAGACACATGGCTCAAGGGAAACATTGGAGAAAACCTTACCTGCACAATGGCCACCTTGAGCAAGATTCCACGCATCCCAACAGCATAGGAAGAGATCATCATCAGGGCTGGTCCTAGAAAGAACCTGATGCCTAGTGACAGTAGCATCTTCTTAGTTCCGCAGGCTATAATTTTTGTCTGTAGAGCTGTGAAAAGACCTGTAACAGAAGCAATTAGAAGTTATGATTATGTAACTGGGCTTTACAGAGTTTATCTTCATATATGCTAATTTTAATTTTGCTGGTGTAATTCACACCTAGGCTGAACATTGCCATTCCCAGCCCTCCATCTGAGAGTATCCTTATGGAGTTACTGATGATCAAGGGTAACTGTATTTGCCACCTACAAGAGATGTTATTTAGCTACATATGATAATTGCTGCATTCCAGTTTGAGAATGTAAATTCGATTCATGTAAACCCATGTTAATACCTGAAGCTAATCAGTGCCCAAATTAGACCGATCAGGCATGCGTAAATGTTCGGATTCATCACTAACTTCATCCCAATCACCAACAAAAAGCGGAAGGCCCTAGAACATCTTGCTGATACACCTTTTGACTGGCCCTCTTGGTATGTCTGTTGTGTAGCTCCTAGAGTACCTGCTTCTTCCTCATCTTTAAAAAACCAACTAGTTAAAAACTCATGAAGAAGTTGAAGTTACTTTCTATAAATGACACATGATAGGTTTGAAACCTTTGACAATGGCCCATGGGATAATTCAGAAAAAAATCATCTCACTGTTTCAGGCAAATGTATATCATAGCAGATCAATCGCATTATAGACAAGTTCTAAAGTAAAGGCCACTGTAAACCACCAGACAGTGGACAGTCGTTTTTTCTAATGAGCTGTAGTACTTAAATTACTCTTTATCTTTCTGAAATGTTTAGGATCACTGGAGGTCCCCAGAAAATAACAGCAACATTAAGAATGCACTTTTCAAGAAGGAAAACAAGGAAATGAATGCCGAAAGAACAGCTTGCATTCTTTATCTCGAAGAAAAACATGACTAATTTGATTGTGTACAGATGAAACGATTTCATGTACTAATCCTTAACAGATTTCAGGTTCTTACCTACAATTTCAGATGATGGTGCGGCAGCTATTCCTTTGGCGGCTCGGAATTCAAGCAGAAAGAGAAGAAGTGTGTACCAAATTAGGCTCTGTAGGACAACTATCTGACTTATCAGCTTGACAGCTTCATCACCATACATTCCTTTCAGCAATGGGATACCGACAATCAGCGTATTGGGCAGTGTCGACAAAGAGAAACCTGTAATGAGCCAATCAAACTTCTCCGCACAACATGCTCTAGATATGGCTGCAAACCCCAGCAAGGCGATCGACTTCTGTAGGATGTCTGCGAATATGAGCTTGAGGTTCATGTCGTAAGGATTGTTTGTGGAGATGACCTGGAAAGAGAGAAGAGGGATGGAGAAGTTGGCCACGAACTTGTTGATCCCAGAGCACTGCTCTGGAGTGAACAACTTCCACCATTTTATGGATAGGTAGGCTAGTATCATGGCTACATACAATGGTGTTGTCGCTTCAAGAACATGGTAGATGGCTACCCAAGAGATCATAATGGATGGAGGAGCAAGAACGCTCCAAATCTCTTGCTGGGCTGAGATCTAGAGAGTTTTTGGGCGTACTGTAGCTGCCTTATATAGACCACAGACAGAAGCCAGAAGCCAGGTTTTGTGCAAACTTTTCCATGCATAGCTTTAGTAGAGCCTTTGAAATTGTCCAAATTACCCATGCTGGTAAAGTCCCACTTGCACCTTTGTTACTTAACATCTGAATCAAAACTTATGTAGGACCCCTCTTTGTGAAGCATGATAACAATTGACCATGTTAGTATAGCATTGTAAAGAAGTGATATGATTACGTAGACTAAATGCTGCCTCCATCCTGATTCATGTCTTTTAACCTGCTAAAAGTGCCTTATTGTTTTCTTTATCTGCTTAACTATAATAATGGTGAAAGGGCAATCTAGGATATTTGAGAAGTATGGCCTTTTGATATTCTTCCCTTTATCTTGTTGACCAAGTGGGCCTCTAGATTTGGTCATGTTAATAACTGGATGCACCTTCTAACATTTCTAGTGGCCTTGGTTCTTGTTGAGGGACCATAAATTTTATTAAGGGGTCTAATCGTCTAACCCAGAGATGTTTTGATGCTTTCCTTCAGCCTTTTCTTGTGGAAAATCTTGTTAAGGTTTTTACAGCAAAGAAACTAACTTTTCCGTAAGTTAGCTGTTTTTTTTGCCAGCCTGAACTTAGGTACCACACTTAAATATGTCATAGATGAAGTGCGGAATCAAGGCATGTTTGATGGGTTGTGTTCCTCTTCTACAGCCAGTTAAGTTCTTTTTTTTTTTGGGGGGGGGGGGGGGGGGGGGGGGGGCGTACAGCCTGTTAACTGTGGCTCGTTAGCATGAGACACATTACACGAACATGGTAAGCAGTAAAATGACCAAGGCATGTGCGCCAACAGTTTAAAGGCAGAATAGCATTTTTTTTCCTTGTCCTTTTGTTTTCTGGTCAGCAGAACAAGACTTTGGAAAAAGAAATGGTGTGACAACTCCAGCAAATGATACAGAAGCTTTGGCATAGCTTGTCGGTCTGGTGTTTAATTGATCATCACTTCATCAGTGTTCAGTTCATCCAGCAGCATGGTGGTCCACACTTTGCTACGAAAAGAACTATTGAACTAACTTGAATTTTTGTTTAGTTATATGCTCATTTCTTTTGGGGCTGTATGGTTCGGCTAAAAAAATGGTGATAATCCTGTTACTTGTACCTACGTTTTAATTGCACGGATGCTACGCCAGCATCCTACTGTTCAAAATACTATGCCGGGCGCAACGATGCTCACTTACTGAAAGCATGTTGCTTAAAAGATGAACATGTTTTCTTTTTGTCCTTCCAGGTTTTGCGGTGTCATTTCCCCAGGATTTCTTCTTCTTCTTTTGCTCCATCTTGGCGTGACGTATTATTCTTAGAAAGCTGATAGGTAGAAGGCAAGAATAAAGAAGTTAATTGAGGGAGAAGCAACGAAGGGAAGAAGTACATGTCCAGTTCACAAGATTTGCCATGCTTGTCCAATTGTAGCAAAAGGCCGGAATGAGTGCTCGGGTGAAACTTGCTTTGAGACCATGGCATTTCTCCCATAAGCAGCAACAGTGCATCTTCTTTTGCTCAAGTGAGGGCTTTTCTCATTTACCGCCTTCTCTTTATGCTCTTTCATCAGCTGTACTCTGTTGCGGTTGGCAACCCTCGCAAGCTAGCAGCCTAGCAGGTGGGCGATCTGATGTTGATCTTGCAGGACTCAGGCTAGTTTCCTGTTCCCCCTTTTTATCTTTACCACCGATCGATCGTTTTCTCTCTTTGCATCGATCACACTCTACTCTTCAGCTAAGATGCTTTCTCTCCGTGTCGAAAGGAAAAATGATTCTTGTAGGAGGAGTTCTCTCTGAACAAGAAAAGAAGAGAAGATCCTTGAGAAAAGGTATGTACAGTATGTCATTGTTTACATCATTTGGAAAAGGCCAAGAACTGAGCTGCTTATATTATGCAACGCTACATCTTTGCCCGTAAATTTACGCCCAATGCCGGATTACAACTGCTTATTCTAACTGTATTGTTCGAACCGGAGACCCCGCTCAGCCCTTCTTTGCTGAACTGCCCATTGTACCTGTAGATTAACCCGGTGAGGACGAAAACATCTTTGCAGGACAGTGTAGCGCTGGCAGTGGCAGTGCTCGACAGCCGTTGCAAGCCTGCAGGTAAGGTAGCCGTGTGCATCCTGCGCCTGATCTTTGCTGCAGGGTCCCTCCCGGAGCTAGAGTATCTATCTCCTTTGGCTTTGTACACACCCTCTGATCTTTTACCTTCTTTGCATGTCTGTGAAGTCGGTCTCTTCCAGGGCGTACAGTCTAAAGCAGAGGCAGGCGCATGCAGCCGGACGCTGTTTGTAACGTGAGACGCACAGGCTCCCCGGAGTCTTGTCTGATAATGCATCGGATTCCGCGGTTCTCCCGCCAAGAAAACAAACAGTGATAGACTGATGATCGTGTCGTGAAGACACATGCGTTGCTCCGAGGTTGTCTGAAATCACACGTTACATCTTAAGGCGCTCGATGGCATCTGCAGCTGCAGCTGTTGACATGGCTGCATCGTCTGGCTGGGAGCTTGCGTTGATCGCAGCATGGAGTAGCAGCTGCAGCATCCAACCGACACAGACGTATCGAGGAGGCAGCAGCAGTTTGGAGCTCTAAGAGCATCTCTGGATCCCGCAAATCGGTGTCCTGCAAAACCGTTTTAAGGTCTCCCTGAAAACGGTACCGCGAGGGCTCCGACCACTAGTTTATGGGATCTGTTCCGATGGACTCCTTGTGGTACCACAAAACCGTTTTCGGGATTTTAGGCAAATTCATGATTTTGAACATATAATCTTGATACAACAGCAACATAAATCAAACTTATTAATGTTTTAGTATCATACAATGCAATAATCATTTCAGTTACAATAAATGTTCAAATCCGACTAATTAAAACAATAATGAATGGTTCAGGATGAAAATAATTGTTCAATCACACATGAATGCAAATAGGATCAAATAAATAAAATGGGAGTCTACCTCCCCATACAGTTGTCACTATGCTCAATGAGATCACTATGCTTAATGAGATCATCACGGAGCTGGGTGTGTGTGGTATTATCCTCAATTTGCTGGTAGGCCTCTAGAAATGCAATGATCTGATCTGGTTCCTGTCAGGCTTGACACGGCTACCAATATTATTATAGAAAAACTCTAAGTTTAATTCCTCTCATCCTCGATAATGATGTGTAGAATTACACATGCAATCATGATAATTGAGACGGATTTCTTATCCTAGTAGCAAGCTCCAACAATGGCAAACAGAGCTTGCAACAAATCAAATGCCCTCTCAATATACTTTGGGCATGCTTCTTGTGCTTGGGATTTTTTTTGTGCTTCTTGCTTTTTGGCTCAGTGATGGTCTTCACAAATGTTGACCATGAAGAATAAATACCATCGGCAAGATAATACCCCATGGTATAGTCATGTCCATTGACCGTGTAGTTGCAAGCCCAAGCTTCTCCACTAGAAAGCCGAGAAAAAAATATGCGATCTCTGCAGTACATTGATATTATTGAGAGAACCCGGCAATTCAAAGAAGCAATGCCAAAACCACAAGTCATGCGAAGCCACGGCCTCGAGCACAATCATGGGATTACGTTTATGGTCGGTGTATTGGCCGGCCCAAGCTGTAGGGCAGTTTTCCCACCTCCAATGCATGCAATCCACACTCCCAGGCATGTCCGGGCATCCTCTTGCTTCGTTCATCGCCACCAACTTCTTTGTGTCCTCATTGGGAGCTCTAAGATACTCAGGACCAAAAACCTAGATCAAAACTTTGGCAAACACCCGCACACATTTGAGCGCGGTATCTCTCCAATGTGAAGATACTCATCGGTTTAGTCAGTCAGAATGCCATCTATCACTCTCATTGTAGCCGATCTCTTTTGTTATGAACTGAACCCAAGCAAACCGGCGGCATTCCTCCGACGAGTGAAAAAACGAGAGTTTTCCTCGCAAACTTCTACAATGCCAACAAAAAGAGGTCTACGCATTCGATAACGCCTACAGAAGAGGTGAGCCAGAT
The DNA here is from genome assembly GCF_003073215.2 of Triticum urartu. Classification (NCBI taxonomy): domain Eukaryota; kingdom Viridiplantae; phylum Streptophyta; class Magnoliopsida; order Poales; family Poaceae; genus Triticum; species Triticum urartu. The sequence continues at coordinate 467,180,586 of NC_053024.1, read as the reverse complement.
AGGTCGGTACATCGACAAAGTAATCCTTCATGAGCATGGAATGGCCGAGAGCTTGGTTGCGCGAAATGCAAAGACGGCCAACCGTCGATCCTCGTCGCTTTCTGTTCTTGCCGGCCTCAATTTTTTTGATGAGAAGCAGCAAGACGAGGTGATCGACATCATTGTCAAAAAGTATCTCTTCTACGTTGGAATCATCCGACTTTGAAAACGACGACGATGAACTCCAATCATCCATCTGCAAATTTTGTTTGGTAGCATAATCATATCACCCGTCACCTACAGTTAGAACACTCAGAAACGGTTAGAGAGATTACCTTTGGCCGGTAGCAAATCCGCGTAAACAAGCTCTCTTCACCAAAGCCAGCCGGAAGCAAATCAGTCGCACATACTTTCCCATGGCCCCAAACCCGTCACGTCGGAACGCGCGGTGGCTGCGAGGATGATTCTACCACTCAATCATGGTCGGAGTACCGGATCCGCCCACAACAAGGCCCTGCGCAAAGCTCCAGTGTGGATCCAAGGAGGCAGCGGTCACGCACCCGTGGGAAAAGATTGACAACCCCCAAGCTCCAAAATTGGTGGAAAAGATGCGGCGGAGGGCGGCGGATTTTTTTCAACGACGCAGGGTGGCCAGGGCAGCAAGAAACGACAGCGAGAGGCGGGGGCAATGGAATGAGTTGAAAGTCCCACCTGCCAATCCGCACGAGATATATAGGAAGGAAAACGGAGGGGGGAAATCGGACATATGCGGCCGGAGGGCCGAAATATGCACCCCCCCCCAAAATCTGGGATGGGTCGGAGGGATGATTTTTCTCGCCGGTCCCTAAACGACTAGCAGACGGGGGGATTTGCTGGATCTGCTAGAGCATCTCTAGCAGATCCCTTAAAAGAGCCAAAACTATAAAATAATCACTGTTTTACTATTTTGAGCGGAAAAACTAACGCAACTAGATCCCTCAAAATCGGCTTACCCGTATTTTTAGGGAAACCTTAAAAGAGTCTCCAAACCTCAAATGTTCAGGATTCGGGGCAATTTTACAGCTCACCTTTAAAAAAGACGGTTGGCGGGAGGGAAATTTCAAGTCCAACCGCCCGAATAGTCTCCGTTCCGACCAAGATCCATCGTGTTGGTCTCGATTCCAGCCATTTTTGGGCGCACAGGCCCAATTAGGAGCGATTCTAGTTGATTTTCGCGGGTTCCTCATTGGGAGGGACGGCGACATGCCATTGCTGTCGCGGCTATTCATTAATGGGAGGTATGTCGGCATCGGCGATGTTAGAATAAATCTGAGGCCATCGTCGATCATCCGAGGACCAAGCAATGACGCGAGCACGACACCTAGATTTGTTAACGAGGTTCACCAATATGGCTACATCTCCGGGGCCTGACTATGGGCACTCCTCCCCATGACACCGCTACAATACCGCACCCGGTCGCCCTAGACGCCGGCACATGCCGCCAGCTTCCCTTGCGCTCTTGTGCTATTATGTTGGCATAGGTTACATTATGTGTCTACCTTCTCGTTATATAAAAGGCCTAGAATACAAGTGTCCTATTAGGACACAACTCCTACCCTGTCTACACACAGTTCAAAACCAAGTCCAATTGTAACCTACCTTATACAATAATATTCGACACAACTCTAACAAACTCTACCTTGACGAATATTCTTCACCACCTTGAATTCATCCATGCGTCGAACCTCCATGTACATTGGAATTGAGATACGCCATGAGCACCGTTGCTACTCACTTACTCCATGTGACTCCACCTGCAACGGTAGTCCCTTCTCGTCTTCTTCATAATCAACACTCGAGAAAAATTAAGTTCCTCTTTACTCTACTTTGTGCTCCCAACTTCTGGAGAATCCGTTCAACGCCATCACACACCGACCACTGTTTGCGTGAAAGTGAACAACTCACATATTGAACGCGGCATATTGTTGGGGAGCATAGTAATTCAAAAATTTCCTACGATCACGCAAGATCTATCTAGGAGATGCATAGCAACAAGACGGGAGAGTGTGTCCACGTACCCTCGTAGACCGAAAGAGAAAGCATTTAGTAACATGGTTGATGTAGTCGAACGTCTTCACGATCCAACCAATCCAAATGCCAAACGTACGGCACCCCCATGTTCAGCATATGTTCAGCATGATGACGTCCCTCGAGCTCTTGATCCAGTAGAGGGTCGAGGGAGAGTTTCGTCAGCACGACGGCGTGGCGACGGTGTTGGTGATGTGATCCGCTGATAGTTTTGATAGTAGTGACAGTAGCAACAGTAACAATGACAGTGATAGCAGTAATTTGTAGCAAGTGTAACAGTGATGATAGCAGTAGTAACTTAGCAAGATCAATAAGGATAAATTCGTAGGCATTGGATCGGTAACTTGTTGGATGATATTCATCATGAGACAGTTATAACCTAGTGCGATACGACACTAGCTCCAGTTCATCGATATAATATAGGCACGTATTCCGTAAATAGTCATACGCGCTTTATTAAAAGAACTTGCATGACATATTTTGTCCTACCCTCCCGTGGCAGCGGGGTCCATATTGGAAACTAAGGGATATTAAGGCCTCCTTTTAATAGAGAACTGGAACAAAGCATTAACACATAGTGCATACATGAACTCCTCAAACTACGGTCGTCACCGGGAGTGGGCCCAGTTGTTGTCACTCCGGGGTTGCCAGATCATAACCGTAGTAGGTGACTATAACTTGCAAGATCGGATCTAAAACATGGATATAATGATGAATTCATAAACGGTTCAGATCTGAAATCATGGCACCCGGGGCCCAAAGTGACAAGCATTAAGCATGGCAAAGTCATAGCAACATCAATCTAAGAACATAGTGGATACTAGGGATCAGGCCCTAACAAAACTAACTCGATTACATGATGAATCTCATCCAACTCCTCACCGACCAACGAGTCTATGAAGGAATTACTCACTCCTGGTGGGGAGCATCATGGAATTGGCGATGGAGATAGGTTGGTGATGACGAAGATCGAAGATCCCCCTCTCTGTAGCCCCAAACGGACTCCAGATCGCGATAATTCTTTCTCCCTGATTTTTTTTCTGGAAATATGTGAATTTATAGTATCAGGGGGTCGTCAGCGGAGCCACCAGGTGGGTACAACCCACCTGGGCGCGCCAGGAGAGGGGGGCGCGCCCTGGTGGGTTGTTCCCACCCAGGTGCCCCTCTCCGGCAGGTCTTGGCTCCAGAAATTCTATTTATTGATATAAAAAATCCTCAAAAAGTTTTGTTCCATTTCAAGAACTTTTATTTGTGCACAAAAACAACACCATGGTAGTTCTGCTGAAAATAGCATCAGTCCAGGGTTAGTTTCATTCAAATCATGCAAATTAGAGTCCAAAACAAGAGGAAAAATGTGAGAAAAAGTAGATACGTTCGAGACGTATCATTCGCGCAGGGCTTCGCCTAAGCACTACGACAATATGACTGAGGTGGTAAATTGTGGAGGGGGGCACCGCACACGGCTGAGGAACAATTGATGTGTCTTTGGGGTGCCCCCCGCCCCCGTATATAAAGGAGGAGGGGAGGAGGCGGCCGGCCTAGGGGGCGCGCCAAAGGGGGGAGTCCAGCTAGGACTCCCAATCCTAGTTGGACACCCTTTCCTTTTCCGGAGAGGGGGAAAGAGGGAAGGGAGAGGAAGAGGAGAAGGAAAGGGGGGCACCCCCTCCCTAGTCCAATTCGGACTCCCTATAGGAAGGGGGCGCGACTACCCCTTGTGGGCTGCCTCCCCTCTCCCCTATGGCCCATGTAGGCCCAATATTCCCCCAGGGGGTTCCGGTAACCCCTCGGTACTCTGAAAAAATACCCGAATCAGTCGGAACCATTTCGATGTCCGAATACAACCTTCCAATATATGGATCTTTACCTCTCGACCATTCCGAGACACCTCATCATATCCTGATCTCATCCGGGACTCCGAACAAACTTCGGTCACCAAAACACATAACTCATAATACAAATCATCATCGAACGTTAAGCGTGCGGACTCTATGGGTTCGAGAACTATGTAGACATGACCGAGACACATCTCCGGTCAATAACCAATAGCGAAACCTTGATTCTTATATTGGATCCTACATATTCTATGAAGATCTTTATCGGTCAAACAGCATAACAACATACGTTATTCCCTTTGTCATCGGTATGTTACCTGCCCGAGATTCGATCTTCGGTATCATCATACCTAGTTCAATCTCGTTACCGGCAAGTCTCCTTACTCGTTTCGTAATGCATCATCCCGCAACTAACTCATTAATTACATTGCTTTCAAGGCTTATAGTGATGTGCATTACCGAGAGGGCCTAGAGATACCTCTCCGATACTCGGAGTGACAAATCCTAATCTCGATCTATGCCAACTCAACAAACACCTTCGGAGACACCTGTAGAGCATCTTTATAATCACCCAGTTACGTTGTGACGTTTGATAGCACACAAGGTGTTCCTTCGGTATTCGGGAGTTGCATAATCTCATAGTCAGAGGAATATGTATAAGGCATGAAGAAAGTAATAGCAGTAAAACTAAACGATCATAATGCTAAGCTAACGGATGGGTCTTGTCCATCACATCATTATCTAATTATGTGATCCCGTTCATCAAATGACGACACATGTCTATGGTCAAGAAACTTAACCATCTTTGATTAATGAGCTAGTCAAGTAGAGGCATACTACGGACAGTCTGTTTGTCTATGTATTCACACATGTAATAAGTTTCCGGTTAATACAATTCTAGCATGAATAATAAAAAATTATCATGATATAAGGAAATATAAATAACAACTTTATTATTGCCTCTAGGGCATATTTCCTTCACATATAAGAGTTACCTGAACTCAACATCGCCGCTCTTTCTTGAGTGCTTGTGTGAAACTTGAAGGAATTTCACCGTCGCCCTGTGTCACCTTGAGTCAATTTCACAGTTGTCTCACCCTTTTCCCGGATAGTCTCTGGCATGTCCCATAGCTATAGCACTCTGCCTACTTCTATACTTGTCATCCGCACTTTGCTATGTGCACTGAACATCACAGAATATATGGACGTGTACTCTCTCAGCTTTTGACAATTTCAGACTTTCCGTCACTTTCTCTGATTCTCCACGGTCAACTCCTTTCCATCAACTAGCACTGATAGACCTAGTCACCAACTTGAATATGATACTTGTCAACACTATTTCAGCACCCCTGCACACTTTGCCTGACCACATGTCTGGTCACCAGTGCCTTGGCCTGTCGCTGTGTCCCATGCTTACCGCACGCCTCGCTGCTATCACCGCATCGAGCCTCTGATGTCCAGGTCGAGTCTCCTGGGTAGCTAGCCCACACTGCCTGAACCCCCACTGCGGAGAACCACAGATCATTACCGACCGATGCCGAGTATCATGTCTCCATCAGACCATTGGGCCCCTGTCCAATCCACGTGTCTCTCGCTATCCCGCTGAAATAGGCTCTGACTCTCCATGCATTTACGTTGTAGCCCCTCCATCAGCTCAGAGTGAAGTCATGCATCAGAATCCAGCTCCACCTTCAACATGACTCCATGTAGCTGGCCATGCTACCCCCGCGCCCCGTCGACTTCAAGCACTCATGTGTGCACTGCCTTGAATCAACCCCGCGCCACAGTATTGTCGAAGCCGCACAAGCCCTCAGACCAACACCACGTGTTTCCACGCCCCAGAAGTTCGCCACCATCAGCATCACACTCCTATGTCGTAGTCACTGAAATCACCGCCATCTTCTACTTTGACCAACATCCACGTCAATCCATCAGACTGTCTAGTCCGATCCAGCCGAAATTATCCGACTGCAACCATGCTCCACCCTGCGCCGTATCCGCCCCACACATCTCCGTGCATTGCTTTGACGCCCTGTGTATGCATGATCCTGCCATGATACACTTGAGACTTGTCCGAGCCTTATGTGTCAGTCCTTGTTGTACGCACACCAAGCTGTCAGCAAACTTGACCCAAAGAAACAACTTATCCGTGCAGAACTTGACCTTTGATGGATCCCTCTTGTACACAATTTTTCTTTGCTATGCTGGTAGCTTCCTCACGTACCTAACGAGGCTCCTCTTTTCCTTTAACAAATCTCCCGTAGCATCTAGTACGCAATGCTCCTGAACTTTAGCCCTAATTTGTGTCAGCCCTGCTCGTGCCTCCCAACTTGTCCTCTCCAGCTCTTGCCCAACGCCAACTCCATGGCTGACCGCCATGGGCCTTGAAAGTGCGCCTGTCTGGGCACCTCCTTCTTGGGCTCCCTTGGGCCGCTACCTCTAGCCTGCTGCTATGCATCGGCCGCCCGTTGCTGCACGCTACACCTGCTGAACACAATGAGAAGGACGCTCTGTCGGCGGCAACCCGGTTGATCGCTTTGGCTAGGGTTAATTCTGATAAATCCTATAGTCAGTTTTGGTTCTTTAAGAACATGAGATCGTCTTGGGACCTCGCGCAAGAAGCTAAGTTCAAGCCTTTAGAGGATAATCTCTATACTATCCAATTCTACTGTCTAGGGGATTGGGAGAGGGTCATGCAGGAGGGGTCGTGGCACTTCTGCGGAGGTGCAGTCATTCTCAAGGAATATGATGGGGTGACGAATCCATCAACTGTCAGGCTAGACACAATTGAGATCTGGATCTAGATTCATGATGTACCTGACCTCTACGCTCATCTGGTTCCATCCCTTGCTGCTAAAGTGGGAGAGGTTCTATTCACCGAATCCCAATCACATGATTCCACGGGAAACTTCTGTCGTGTCTGGGTTAGGATCAATGTCACCAAACCCCTCAAGAACGCAGTCTCCATGATACGGGGTGGCAAGCGGCAGATCTACAAGGTCAAATACGAGAAGCTCCCGGATTGGTGTGCGGTGTGCGGTATGCTGGGCCATCTTTTCAAGGAACACGGAACAGGCATCCATCCTCCCTCGGCTCTGACCTTTAAGGAGCTTAGGGCGTCTTGGTTCATGCAGAGCGTCAAAGGCCCTAGTGGCGGATGCGGACGCAAGGGGGGTCGTAGAGGAGGTCGCACTAGAAGAGGCGAGGACTCAAGCTCCCAGTACAATGGGTCCGAAGAAGTGCATACCAAACCTGACCTGGAGATGTTAGATGCAGAGAGAATCATGAAAAGAGGGTCAGAACCAGCGGCGCCCCATGGCCCAGTTGTGCTGCCAAGCAACTCAGTTCATTCATCGGCTGAGACACAGGGAAAGGTGCTCGCACTACCTCCCCCAGCAGTGCCCCTGAGCCCAAGTGCCATACAGGAAACAAAGAGAGCAAAGGTTGGGAATGAGACAAAGAAGAGTTCAGCGGTGAAGACTGGATTACTAAGCAAGATCGACCCAAAGTTGGCGGGCCCGAATGACGGGCACCGCCGAGCCCAATGAGTGTGCTCTGCTGGAACTGTCGCGGCATGGGCAAAGCCGCGATAGTCCGTGAATTTCGCGATTTCGCAAAGAAATTTGCCCCTACCCTTTTGTGTATCGTAGAAACCCAGCTCGAAGGCTCGAGGGTAGAAGCTCTAGCAGGAACACTTGGCTATGAAAATGGTTTATGCAGTTAGTAGTCGGGGTAGAAGTGGGGGAATTGGTATGTTTTGGAACAATGAAATAAATATTGAGATTTTGGGTTATTCTGAGTATCACCTTGACTGCTCTGTTCTCGAACCGGGTGACGATCCATGGAGGTTAACCGTAGTATATGGCGAAGCTCAAACCCACCTGAGACACCAGACTTGGTACACTTTAAAAAACTACAACACTACGAGCAATCTCCCCTCGCTCTGCGTTGGTGATTTCAATGAAGTGTTACGTCTAGAAGAGCATGTGGGAGTTGGACAGCAGAGTAATGCACAAATCCACGCCTTTAGAGATGCTGTCGATATTTGCATGTTGTTGGACATCGGTTATGCGGGTATTCCATGGACGTTTGAAAAGAAGGTTACTGGCGGTACGTTCACTCGGGTGCGTCTCGACAGAGCCTTGGTCTCGGCTGAGTGACACGCCTATTTTCCTCTAGCTGACCTCACCCACCTTGTGGTAGCTACGTCAGACCACAGCCCTATTTTGGCAAGAACGAATAAAGAGCAGAGACATAATCAAAGGCCCAGCTCCTTCAAGTACGAGGTAATGTGGGAGGGCCATAACTCCTGGAGTAGTAAGATCGCTGAGGCATGGACAACCCATGGAGCCACCAACAGGGTAGAAGAACTCCGAGCCATACTCACAGCTTTGTCACAAGATTTGGGGCGTTGGAACAAAGACACCTTTGTGAGCGTACACAAAGAAATTAAAAAGTTGAAGAGGGAATTGGAGAAGCTCAGGTCGGATGTAAGCCGAAATGCACCCACACATGTTGAACTCAAGATTAATGAAAAGCTCGTGGATCTAAATCATAGGGAGGAAATTATGTGGCAACAGAGATCGAGGGTGGAATGGCTCACTTCGGGAGACAGAACACCAAAATTTTCCACCTAAGGGCAAGCATACGTCGCAAGAAGAATATGATCAGAGCTTTGCAGAATTCTTTGGGGGTACTAACAGATGATCTGGAGGAGCTGAAGGCCATGGTACACGAGTTCTATAAGACACTATATACTACAGAGGGGGTGAGTAATATGGAAGCGGTCCTCAATTGTGTCCCAGCTAAAGTGACGGCTGAGATGAACGAGCTGTTGTGTGCCCCTTACTCAAATGAGGAGGTCAAGGCAGCCCTATTTCAGATGTTCCCAACCAAGGCGCCCGGCCCTGATGGTTTTCTGGCGCATTTTTACCAGAGGCACTAGGAGCTATGTGGCGTAGAGGTGACAGAGGCAGTGTTGCGGATTGTAAGAGGGGAGGAAGGCCCGGAGAGCATAAATGACACTATTCTTGTGCTAATTCCCAAGGTAACAAGCCCCTCCATACTGTCACAATTCCGGCCTATCAGTTTATGCAATGTTCTATACAAAATAGCATCCAAAGTCATTGCAAACAGGCTCAAGCAAATTCTACCAGACATCATATCCAAGGAGCAATCTGCTTTCGTCCCAGGGAGGCTCATAACTGATAATATCATAAGTGCGTATGAGTGCCTACATATTATGAAGCGCAGTAAAGCGAAAGCTAACAGTTATTATGCACTAAAGCTTGATATGATGAAATCTTACAATAGGCTGGAATGGGATTACTTGGAAGCCATAATGGGAAAACTTGGCTTTGCCATTCCCTGGATAAAGACTATCGTGAGCATGGTGCGGTATGTTTCTTTTTCGGTGATGTTTAATGGTGAAAGTCTAGATCAGTTTATGCCAAGCAGTGGTATTAGGCAGGTAGATCCGATATCCCCTTATCTTTTCTTAATTGCAGCGAAGGACCTTTCATGCCTCCTAAAAACCAGTTCTTCGTCATCAAACATTGTTGGACTAAAGGTGGCACCTACGGCTCCGGCCGTGAACCACCTTCTTTTCACAGATGACAGCCTGTTGCTTTTTATGTCAGGAAATGAGGGGGCAGTAGCAGTATCAAACCTACTGGACACGTACTGCTTGGCATCGGGACAAAGGACAAATCATGAGAAGTCATCTTTTTTTTCCAGCAAAGGATGCCTGCAAGCGGTAAGAGATGCGGTAAAGAATGTTTTGAATGTCCATAACGAATATCTCAGTGACAGGTACTTAGGAATGCCAACCAATGTTGGACACTCTAAGAATGGGACTTTCAAATACTTGAGGGACCGAGTCTGGGAAAAGGTGAGAGGATGGATGGAAAAAATCTTATCTTCTACAGGCAAAGAGGTGCTGATCAAGGCAGTGGCTCAAGCAATTCTAGTGTATTCGATGGCATGCTTCCGCCTTCCCCAGGGATTATGTGAAAGTGTTACCTCTCTTATCAGACAATTCTGGTGAGGAAGCAAACAAGGAAGACGGAAGCCCAGTTGGGTGTCTTGGGATGTTATGACTTTACCAAAGCATCTCGGAGGTCTCGACTTTCGAGATATGGAGGTTTTTAACTTGGCCCTTCTAGCCAGGCAGTCATGGTGCATGTTGCAAAACCCCTTGTCCTTGAGCGCGAGGATCTTGAAATCAGTCTATCATCCAAACACTGACATTTTTGGTGCATCCTTAGGGTCACACCCCTCGCAGATATGAAGAGCTATTTTAGACGGGCGAGACATCATGGTGCAGGGACTCGTCCGTAGGATAGGAGATGGTGAAACAACAAAATCTGGGAAGATAATTGGCTGCCGAGAAAAAAATCTGAAAAGGTCAATCACCTCCCTAGTTCCACAACCACCGAGCAGGGTGTCAGAGCTGATCGACCACACATCATCCTCTTGGAACGAGAATTTGGTCCGGTCGGTCTTCATACCGATAGATGCAATAGCCATTTTACAGATACCTCTCCGTACCCGTCAAACGATTTTTGGGCCTGGTCGGAGGAGCGGAAAGGTATGTTCTCTGTGCGTTCAGCGTATTGGATGATTCAGCGAACAGAGCTAAGCCGGGAGGCATGGTTGTACGAACAAGGGGCATCTTCTGACTCCCTGGGTACCAACCAAGGTTGGTCTGAGTTGTGGTAGATTAAGGTCCCTTCCAAGCTGAAATTCTTTTTATGGAGGCTCGCCAGACATTCTATTCCTACAGCCGCACTCCTGAATCACCGGAACATGTCCACTTCCAGAGCTTGCTGTCTATGTGGGGATGTGGATACATGGCGCCATGCTTTGCTGGACTGCTCGATCTCCAGGAGTACTTGGGCACTTTCAAAGGAAGCAATGTTGGACAAACTGAGTACTTGCAAAAAAGAAAATGCAAAGAGATGGCTATTTGCGATGCATGAAGCTCTGAACCAAGATGATTTCCTTGTTTTTGTTGTCACTTTATGTGCACTGTGGGGTGCACGTAGAAAGGTCATGTATGAGGGCATCTTCCAAACCCCTTTTGCCATCAACGACTTCATACACTCATACATAGGAGAGCTTAAAGCCTTGCAGGTGTCCGATGCATCTGGAATTAGGGCGCCGCAAAGACGTCTGAGCCACTGGATAGCACCGCCTGCTAGACTGGTAAAACTCAATGCAGATGCTACTATGGGACGATCGCATGGTGTAGTTGGGGCAGTATGCAGAGATTGTGATGGAACTTTTCTAGGAGCATCGAGGTGGTTTTCCCCAACATATCAGACCCAGGCACTCTGGAGACACTCGCCATCAGGGAGGCACTGGTGTTAGCTAATGATCTCTACATCAGGAGGATTCATGTTGCTTTGGATTGTAAGGTGGTCGTCGATGATATCCAGAAGTAGAACAAGGGGATCTACGGGGCAATTGTGCATGAAATCATACAACACAATCCACTTTTGAAATTTTTAATATTAGCCATGAACTTAGGAGTTCAAATTTCAAGGCTCACAAACTTGCAAAGTACGCTTTATCCCTCGGGGTTGGCCACCATGTTTGGTTCGGCCAGCCCAACGAACTTGATTTCGTCCCTGTAAACATTGTGACGGCATAATAAAGCTTTGCAGTTTGTCTAAAAAACCCTGCTGAACACAATCCAATCTTGCCAAGAACACGTCATTGCTAGCTTCCCTGCTTCAGACCCGATCCGATCTGCCACCCTTGCAACTTGCGCACCAATTCTGAGACGCACATCTTGCTCCACCCGATGCCTGCATCTGCATGGACCGCTGTCATTGTCTGTTCTTCCGATTGCTATCACTCGTTAAATAAATCCAAGGCCATTGTCGATCATCCGAGGACCAAGCAATCACACAAGCACGACACCGAGATTTGTTAACGAGGTTCACTAATATGGCTACATCCCCGGGGCCTGACTATGGGTGCTCCTTCTCATAATACCGCTACAATACCGCACCCGATCGCCCTAGACGCCGGCACATGCCGCTATCTTACCTTGCGCTCCTGTGCTATTATGTTGACATAGGTTACATCGTGTGTCTACCCTCTCTTTATATAAGAGGCCTAGGATACAAGTGTCCTATTAGGACACAACTCCTACCTTATCTACACACAGTCCAAAACAAGTCCAATTGTAACCTACCTTGTGCAATAATATTCGACACAACTCTAATAGCTGACGAGGTGGTGGCACTGCACGAGTAGTCGTGGCTCTGGTAAATTCTCAGCCGCGCGGCTGGGTGCGGGCGGGGCGGCCTGGAAGGTGCATAGCGATGTCTGTTTCGTCGTGTGCGGAAGCGGACTGTGCGATGTGTGTGGTGTGTGGCAGCAATGATTGAGGAAAACAATAAATAATACAATTTATTGTTGCCTCTAAGCACTACAAAAAAAGACACATCCGTGACATTTTGGGCCGAACGATTTTTTTTGTCATACTTATGACACTTCTATGATGATAATTGTGACAAAACCCGGTATCATCATAGATGTGGTGGGGTCCTTCTTCTATGACAAAAAATCATGACAGAAAATGGGCTTTTCGTCCTCGGCGGGCCGGAGACACAGCTGCATGACATTCTTTGGGCCTTCCATGACGGAAAAAAACTGTGGTAGAAGCGAGGGCGAGGAAAATATCGGGGAGTTCCCGGTTACGATGGGTGGTCAAGGGCCGAGCGATGCGCGTTTCTCTCGTACACGTACACACGTGGGTGCGAGGCGCTGGGCTCTAACTGAACCCGAGCGAGGCGTTGGGTGAGGGAGTCCTGGACTAAGGGGTCCTCGGGCGTCCGACCTATTGAACATGGGCCGGACTGATGGGCTGTGAAGATACGAAGACCGAAGACTCTACCCGTGTCCGGATGGGACTCTCCTTGGCGTGGAAGGCAAGCTTGGCGATCAAATATGAAGATTCCTTTCTCTGTAACCGACCTTATGTAACCCTAGACCCCCCCGGTGTCTATATAAACCGGAGGGCTAGGTCCATAGACATGCATATATCCTCATAATCATAGTCAGGCTAGACTTTTAGGGTTTAGCCATTACAATCTCGTGGTAGATCAACTCTTGTAATACTCATATTCATCAAGATCAATCAAGCAGGAAGTAGGGTATTACCTCCATAGAGAGGGTCCGAACCTGGATAAAAATTGTGTCCCCTGTTTCCTGTTACCACCGATCCTAGACGCACAGTTTGGGACCCCCCTACCTGAGATCCGCCGGTTTTGACACTGACATTGGTGCTTTCGTTGAGAGTTCCGTTGTGACGTCGAAATATAGGATCGATGGCTCGCCTTGTTCTCAAGGACAACGTCACCTCCGAAGGAACACTGGCCCCAGGCCAAACCCTCCGGCTGGGCAGCTTCATTATGACCGCCCGTTCGGCCGTTAAGCCGACGATGATTTCTCGGGTCATCAAAAAATCCCCTCCATGTTGACTCCAAGTACTCCAAGCAGATGGATCCAGCGGAGTTGTCGTCTTTAAGCGAGCTCCTAGATTGCATCGCCGCCCTGGGGGTCGCCACAGACTATGATCGGATTGGGCTTAAACCTGACCAGAGAGAAATTAAAACTCCGCCGATCACCCATCAAATAGCGGTAGTAGAGGAGCAAGACGACAACTCATCCTCTATATTGAGGACGAACTATGTTCGGATCTCCAAACTTGAAGAGCCGGCACCTACCTGCAGAAAAACATGTCCTGTCCTCCGAACATAGAATCGGATGACAAGCCCAAAAAATTAGCTGACATCCCGGAGCCCGAACTACTAAGGCCGGAGGTTCTTCAAACTCCGGATCCTAAATTGGGCCAGGGTTCGGATTTCAAACCACCCACCCACCCAGACATAAGCACTCTCATGGGCATACGACAGCAGTATCAGGAAACGGCCCACCACTTCTGGGCCAGATTCCTCCTCGTCAAAGATAAGATTGAAGATTGCCATGACGAAGACGCGATCTCAGTGTTCCGCAGCAATTGCATGGATGAAGGAATCCTCAACGACATCAACCGTCATCGCATATCACGCTTCACAGACTTGGCAACCATAGTATACAAGTATTGCACAATGGAAGCGCCTGGAAAACTCAGGCAGCCTACTGGGAACCGCCGGTTACCACACAATCCCTTGTTCAGGTGAAAAGGACACACCCTAGTGGCACGCCCGGCCCAATGATCAAAAAATATAAGCCCATTACGGGACGCGGAACCATTCTAGAGGGATGGCTCGATGGACCATGCAAGTTACACACAACACCGGATACTATATCAACTCACAGCCTTAGAGCATGTTGGATATTCCGGCAGGTGGCCAAGAGTGGCGAGGATATCCTCACCAAAAATAATCCAGAGCAATATCCTCCAGAAGACGACGACCCCAGAGTACTAACGGTCTTCAAGACTTTTGCTTCAAACAATAAGCGTAAAAGGGCACTCCGTAGCGTTGCCAAAGTCTGCCAAATCGCAGCAACTAACCCTTGGAACGACACAGACATAACTTTCAATGCTGATGACGAACCAAAGTTGAGGACAATCTGGGCACCAACCGCCTTGGTCCTCAGCCCGATCATGGACGGCTTTCGGCTCACCAAGGTTCTCATGGACGGCGGCAACGGACTAAACCTCATTTACGAGGATACACTCAGTAAAATGGAAATAGACAGGAGCCGCATCAAGCAAAGTAGCACGACCTTCTGAGGAATTATTCCTAGTAGGGAGGCGCGATGTGCGGGAAAAATCACACTCAACGTGGTATTCGGCACACCGGAGAACTATCGGACCGAAGAACTAACCTTCCAAGTGGCCCCTTTCAACAGCGGATATCACACCCTATTGGGGCGAGATGCATTTACACGCTTCCAGGCTATACCTCACTATGGGTATATGAAGCTCAAGATGCCCGGGCCCAACAGCATAATCACCCTCGCTAGTGATTCGGACATAGCACTCCGCGCTGAAAACAGAACCGCATCCCTGGCCCTTGAGGCATTATCCGAAGCCCTCGTGGCCAAAGAATTAACCGCATTACGCTCCACGGTGGATAGGGATGACGTAATCTTGGACAAACGACCCAAATCTACCTCCTTCAAACCAGCATAAGAAATAGTCAAATTCCAAGTCCATCAAAAGGACCTTAAAAAGGTCCAAAAGCTCACGGGATGCGTGGCAACTTTAAGCCGCTTTATCTCCAGATTGGGAGAAAAGGCATTGCCATTGTATCGCCTCCTCCGGTGCACCGATCACTTCGAGTGGACGGACGCGGCAACAGCCATACTGGAAGAAATAAAAACCCTTCTAGCGAGCAAACCGATCCTGGCCGCACCGAACGTCGGCGAACCCATATTATTATACATATCGCAACACACCAGGTGGTGAGCGCCATGCTCGTCGTGGAACGAGAGCAGGACGGACACAAATTCCCACTTCAGAAGCCGGTATATTACATATCCACCATCCTCACACCATGCAAATCCCGGTACCCTCATTATCAAAAGATAGCATACGCGGTCTTCATGGCATCCCGGAAGCTACGACACTACTTCCAAGAATGTTCTATCATGATGGCTTCCGAAGTACCACTCAATGATATAATAAACAACCGTGATGCTACAGGCTGGATAGCCAAATGGGCCATCGAGCTCCTTCCATTCGACATAACATACATACCGCGCCGAGCAATCAAATCCCAAGTACTGGCGGACTTCGTCGCCGAATGGACAGAGGCCGAACTCCCTAAAGAGTACGGCACATATTCCAACTGGGTTATGAATTTCGATGGTTCCAAAATGCTGGCAGGATTAGGAGCGGGCGTTGTTTTAACGTCCCCCACTGGAGACGTAGTCCAGTACATGCTCCAAATATTATACACAGACTCCAATAATGCAGCCGAATACGAGGCCTTAATACATGGTACCCGGATGGCTGTCTCTATGGGCATACAATGCCTGGAAGTGCGCGGGGACTCAAACCTCGCACTATCTCAAATAAATGGAGACTTTGATGCCTCCAAAGATGGCGGCTTATCGCAACACCGTCCTAAAAATGTCGGCTCGATTCGAGGGGCTCGAGTTTCATCACGTGGCTCGAGAAAGTAATCAAGCAGCGGACGTCCTCACTCGCATTGGCACCAAGCGCGACCCCGTCCCACCTAATATCTTTCTGGAAAGGCTTTTTAAGCTGTCCGTGGTGTGGCAAGGGGAGAGCGGCAACACCAGTCCGGATCCGAACACAACCCCAGCCTCCGAACACACCGATATCATCGGGGGCTTAGCCACCGAAACAACACCGTCGGCCCATCTAATCATGGCAGTCATTGCCCCATGGACTGAACCCTTCCTGGCCTACCTTAATAGAAGAGAACTCCCAGAGGATCAGAATGAGGCTCGCCGCATTGTTCGGCGCTCGAAGGCCTACAAGGTTCACGAAGGAGAGATCTACAAGAAAAGTGCTACCAGAGTTCTTCAAAGATGTATCTCCAAGGAAGAGGGGCGACAGCTCTTGGCTGAAATTCACGCTGGACTCGACGGTCACCACGCTGCAACTCGGGCCCTTGTTAGCAAGGCCTTTCGTATAGGTTTTTACTGGCCGACGGCCCGAGCAGATGCACATGAACTTGTCCAACGTTGCATCGGATGCCAGCTATTCGCCAACCAAAGCCATATGCCCCCCACCGCTCTACAAACGATCCCCATCACTTGGCCTTTCGTGGTTTGGGGGCTCGATATGGTCGGACCCCTTAAAGGAGGAAGCCATAAGAGAAAGTATCTGCTGGTCATGGTGGATAAATTCACTAAGTGGATAGAGGCCAAACCAGTCAAAATGGCCGAGGCGGGGCCAGTGATAGACTTCATATCCGGCATGGTGCATCGTTATGGTGTTCCACACAGCATCATCATCGATAACGACTCCAATTTCATAGCCGATGAGGTGAAAACTTGGTGTGCTAATCTGAGCATTAAGCTTGATTATGCCTCTGTCTATCACCCGCAAATGAACGGTCAAGTCGAACGGGCCAATGGTCTTATTATGAGCGGCATCAAACCTAGACTCGTGCGGTCTTTGAAAGAATCAGACAAGCACTGGGTGGAGGAGCTTGACTCCGTACTCTGGGGGCTGCGGACCATGCCCAACTGGATATACACCTTTCTTCATGGTGTACGGCGCGGAGGCGGTGTTGCCCTGCGGTATTATCCATGACTCACCTCGAGTGCGCATGTACAAATAGAGAGAGAGGCCGAGCTTGATCGACAGGACAGGCTAGATGCCCTAAAGGAGGAGCGCGATGTTGCAAAAGCTCATTCCGCATTTTATCAACAACAGGCTTGCAGATACCAAAGCAGAGAAGTATGGGCCAAGACTTATAATGTTGGCGAACTCGTCCTACGCTTGCCAGAGAAGAAAAAGGAAAAACTCAAGCCCAAGTGGGAGGGTCCCTTCATAATTGACGAGGTTCTCACGGGAGGAGCGTATCGCCTGTGTGTTGCATCAGACAATCGCCTAGAGCCGAACCCCTGGAACGCGGCAGACTCCGAAGATTCTATGCCTAGCGCCGAACTATGTGTTCGTCTCCTTCTCCCTGTTGTTTCCTTTATTTTTCCTCTCTTTCGTTTTTCCTTTTTCTAAAACTTAAAATCTTTCGCACGGCTAAACCATGCACCTGTGATGTACACATCCTTGAGCATGTACATCCACTATACCTGGGGGCTTCCCGGACAGAAGCTTATTTTTATTTTCCGAGCATCAATTTCGTCACATATGCGTTTTTTCCATATGTACCTTTTCTTCGCCATTATATGCATCGATATGACTTAAGTTTTGGCCAAGCTAGGTTGCCTGGCTCCTGTGCTTATGCCCTACGTTCCTGTTAGTTCAACTAGGGCATAAAGGGAGCACCTCTGTGATTGTTACTGCCGGGTCATCTGGATGTGTACCTCAGACTGGGTGAAGCCGAAAGCTAGCGTTCTTAAGAGAATATTCGGTCGGCGGACTAAAGATGCTTTATATTCCTTCCATTATGAATCCCCAGATGATTACCTATACTGTGATGTTAATAAGCACAGTTTGGACATGCATTTTAACGCGTGCACACCCAGGGAAAGGAACCCCTAACGGAACTATTCTCTCTGGAAGATGTTCCTTACAATCATGATGTAATATAACATAACTAGCCAGATACACATTGTCTGTTCAAGCAACTATGACCCCTATGCCTGGTTTCCACGCATACCCCAGTCTATTTTACCGCTCAGGTATTCGGAAACACTCCGCACCTTTGGGTCCAGAGGTCGAAGTGAAAAGGCCTTCCATGACAATCGTTTTTACAATTCAGCTAGAGTCACATATGTCAAGGAAAGTACATAGTCACTAGGACTCAAAAATTTCCTCCTCTATGCCATCCAGCATGCGGTCTAACTTACAATCCTGCTGGGAATACTTGGCGGCTACTTCTACTTGGTCATATACCAAATTAACGGGAACTTCTTTTCCATCTGAACCTAGAGGTCCGACCCGAGCCATATGATTCGGATCAAGCTTGGTATACCGTGTTTTCACCATGGCCCAGGCCTCCCGTGCACCTTCCCGACAGGCCGATATCTTCCACAGTCGAAAGCGTTGTCGCGCTCCCTTGAATAGTTGTATAAGCTCCTCCATCTTTCTCGGAGGGGAGGCGGATGGCCATAGGGCCTTGGCAACACTTCGCATCGCCTGTCAAGCTTGCTCGTGCACTTGCGGCAGCTCTTGTAGCAGATCGCTCGAAGATCCGGACATCTCCTCTTCGGGACGACTGGTCAGCATACCTGAAGACATAACTCTATCAACCCCTTCTATCTCCGAATTATTCGAAGGTAAGTTCGACCACATACTGAATATGCCGCCTCGCAACCTTTTATTCTCCTTTACGGAGTCCGCCGGCTGGGCCTATACATCTTTCAGTTCCTCGCCCAGTTGGGCATTCGAATCCTGGAGCTTGTTTTTCTCCATATACTACAAAAAAATACACTTCCGTGATGATACGTGTTTGTCACAGTAGGTCACATTTTCTGTAATGCATGTACATCCATGATAATTTTATGACAGAATCAAGATAGTCATACCTGTGTTGTCGTAGAAGTGTTACATGACATTAGCAAAATTATCATCACGGAAGTGTCCACTTCCTTGATGATAAATTGCGCATCATAGAAGTGCTTTCGTCAAGGGTGACCGACACGTGGCATCCACCATAACGGAACACTGTTAAGCTATCGGGTCATGTTGTCAGGACCCCGATCCAAAGTCACACCGATCTAGCATGTAACACATCATATCACTTTGCGGCCTCACGCACGGTATTCCCACGGGTGCCACCTTACCTGGCCCGGGACCATTTGCGCCTTTTGGCTCACGTATATGATAGTGTCGCTAGCATCCATATGACAAAGAACCCGGGCCGACATGACTAGTCGTGAACCCAAAGTGGCACTAACTTACGGGGACAGGCATACATGACCCAGCCTCGAACGTGTCGGTCATCAGCGTGTGAATGCGGGCTGTAGCAACTGGGCTAACAGGACTCCGGGAACCCGGGCTATAGCAGGCTAGCAGGACTCCGGAAGTCACCGCGTGACATTTCCCCGAAGGGACAGACACAGGAACAAAGTGGGACACATGCCGACCAGTCTAGGTGTTCCGGAGCAGTAGTAACTGGGCTAGCAGGACTCCGGTAAACCGGGCTGTAGCAGACTACCATGGCTCAGTGGAAGCACTAGACTACATTTCCCCATAAGAGAGGCTACCAAGGATAAACAACTAGGTTGTCGGATCCCACACATACCAAGCATTTCAATCATACACACAATATGCCCGATATGTGTAAATACAACATGGCATCACAACAAAACTCTACAACTCAAAGTATTTATTCATTAGTCTCCGAAGAGCCAGATATTCCAAACATGGGTCTCATGACCCAACATACAGAGCATACAAGCAACAAGCACATGCGGAAGCTTAACTTGTATGAGTACAGACAACTACAAATGAAAAAGGCTGAGAAGCCTGACTATCTACAAGACCTTGCCAAGGGCACAAGATCGTAGCTGAGGTAACAAGCTAAACGTCGAAGTCCATGCGGAACTACTAGCGAGACTGAAGTCTCTCTGCAAAACATAAATTGAGCAAACGTGAGTACAATTGTACCCAGCAAGACTTACATCAGAACTAGCTACATATGCATCGGTATCAACAAAGGGGGTGATGGAGTTTAACTGCAGCAAGCCAGCTTTGACTCGGTGGCTATCCTAAACTACGACTGCAAGTAGCTCTTTTGAGGTGGCGCACATGAGTCTACATATTCACCATAACAATACAACACTATGGACCCGCTCCCGTCTCTCTACGAGAAGGCCATCCGTAGCACTCACGCTTATCTTGCGAGTTTTAGAGTATCCACTTCAAGTTATCTATGAACTGTATAGGCAACCCAGAAATCCTTTACCGTGAACACGGCTATTCGAATAGATTATTTATAACCCTGCAGGGGTGTACTTCTACACACATGTTTCCACCACTTAGCGTCTGCATACGACATGTGCTCGGCAGACTTCAAGCGAAAGCCGACGTGGGTGTAGACCATGACCTGACTAACCACACAAGTCTCTAGTCCAGGTTTATCGCCTATTCAGGTTCCATCCGCGAGGAGATCCGGCCGGGGTTTCGCTCACAGCCCCAAACAATGTGTGCAGGGTTCCCGAGACACCAAACGGGCGCCCGGTACACCGTGCCACGGTGTATCTACCGCATCATA
This sequence comes from Triticum urartu, assembly GCF_003073215.2. Lineage (NCBI taxonomy): Eukaryota > Viridiplantae > Streptophyta > Magnoliopsida > Poales > Poaceae > Triticum > Triticum urartu. The sequence continues at coordinate 467,159,867 of NC_053024.1, read as the reverse complement.
GCCCACCCCTAGGGTCAGCGCTACGCACGGCCTCCAACACATATCCTACAAACACCAGAAACTAGTTGCAACTCCTGGACAGAGGACATGGGCGGTTAATAAGTCGAGCGGGGTCATATTTCAGGGCCCAACGTGTGGTAGTAGTTGTTCATGGATCACAAACACAGAACTCAGTTCCTGAGGACGTTTTCAATGAGACAACCCACCATCTACTCCCACATGGCCTCTCACCGCTATCTTTACCAAATCGTGTTCACACACTTAGCTCACACACAGTAGGACATGTTCATCACCATTCCAATTCATCCCCGATGAATCAGACCTGAATCAACTTTAAGCAGTAGCAGACATGACAAACAAGCATGAATGAGTAGGCACATCAGGGCTCAAACAACTCCTACTCATGCTAGTGGGTTTCATTTATTTACTGTTACAATGACAGGTCATGCAGCGGAAAAGCGGTTCAACTACCGCAACATGTAACAGTTGAATCGTTGTTGTCCTAATGCAGTAAAAGAAAGCAGGAGCGTGAGAGTGGTATTGTATCGGAATGACCAAGGGGGTTTTGCTTGCCTGGCACTTCTGAAGATGATATAGCTCTTCATCGGTGTCATTGATCACATCGTCGAAACCACTTTTGTTTATGAACTACATAATAAACTTTAAACATGCAATTTAATGCAAACACCAAAAATAAACAGCTGTTGTAGTCATGCCTAACCAAATATACACAACAAAGTTTGAAGGCTTGAGAAGGACAAACTTACATTATTGGTGAAGGCAGGCTCTATAAAGCCCTTGTCCATGCTGATGGGGGGGGGGAATTCAAGAAGTTTACCACATAATCTTCTTCATAAGCATTGCCTTTATTGTACATTTTTTAAGAGTAAATATAGATGTGACAATATAAGAAAAAATGGAGAATATTTAAGATAAGATGAAGAGTGATGCTACATAACCAAGTAGCTATAAATGTAAGTACAGCGATACAGGCAAAAGGTACAGCCAAGAGCAATGTAGAGCTAAACTTCTTCAGTACCATCGGTGTTATCCAACCTTATGGTAAGAGTAAATATAGATCTTATGTGTAGAAAATGCAGGGAAAAGGAAAATAAGCTACAGAGTGATGGTACATGAACAACTACCTGTCAGTATAAGTACACTGATAAAGGACAACAGGTACTTACAAGAACAATGCAGAGCTAAAATTTCATTGGCATTGGATATATTCTACACTAATGTAACCATTCATACAGATCAGATAATTTGGAGCGAACAATTGATAAGAAAGCTATCATGCATACTGCTGTCACATAATGAACCAGGTATGTATGCAAGTACAGTGATATAGGACAACAGGTACTAACAAGAGCAAAGCAGCGGGCAGCATATTTGTGATATCATGTCGTTCTTTTCAAACCGGAATTCTTTTTCGAGCAGATTTCCTGCAAAAAGATCCGTAAGGCACATGCGGAAAAGTAGAAGTTCAAATTGTCATGCGATATCAGAGACAGTACCTCATCCTCGGAACAAGACCAGTGCATAACAAGGTTTTTCCATTCAATGTCTTCTAAATTTAGCACAGGAGACTTCACCAGAAATTCATTTATAGACTTGCCATCAAAGTGTGATTTCCTCAGGTAACACCAATACTGCTGCAATGCTTCCTTGAAAAGCGCAAGCAAGCTTTGCTCGTCATGACTATCCAGATTGACCCTCGCCTACTTACAACAATGTAATGTAAATCATTGATGTGTTCAATCAGCAGAAAACAGGAAAATAATCACCATGAATAATAGCACTTACACGTAAGTGGGACAGGAAGATGTGAAAATGGTGTTTGTCTTCACTATAATCTTCCCATTATGGGAATATATGCACGTAGTCCCTAACAACATTGAAATCATTGTCTTTTAAACTGGGAATAACTGGAATGGGGTTCCAATCTGCAGGAATTGGCCGTCTCTATAGTTGGGATATGTCTTTGGCCGGTGGACTTGCTGTACTTTTTGCTGGAGTGGGATTTTTCTATGGTACGGCTGGTGCTATGGCAACTGAAATCGGCATACCTTTTGTTGGAGTGCAGGTCCTGTGTGGTGCGGCTAGTGGTGTGGCCAGTGAAGTATGGGTACAGTCTGCTGGAGTCGGTCCTACGTTTTGTGTCACTGGTTGTACAGCCAATATAAGTGGTGTGCTGTCTGATTTCTCCAGCACACACTACAAAAAAAAGACACATCCGTGACATTTTGGGCCGGACGAATTTTTTTTCTGTCATACATATGACACTTCTATGACGATAATTGTGACAAAACTCGGTATCATCATAGATGTGGTGGGCTCCTACTTCTATGACAAAAAATCATGACAGAAAATGGGCTTTTCGTCCTGGGCGGGCCGGAGACGCAGCTGCATGACATTCTTTGGGCCGTCCATGACGGAAAAAACCGTGGTAGAAGCGAGGGGGAGGAAAATTTCGGGGAGTTCCCGGTTACGGTGGGAGGTCGGGGGCCGAGCGATGCGCGTTTCTCTCGTACACGTACGCGCGTGTGTGTGAGGCGTTGGCTCTAACTGAACCCGAGCGAGGCGTTGGGATCTAACTGAACCCGAGCCATTGCATTGCAGGCTACGCGTTACTGAACCCGAGCGATCGATCGATGGCTGTTAACTGAACCCGATCGAGCGATTCCTTCGCTACTGCTGCTAACTGAAGCCGATCGATGATGCCTGTGGATGAACAGTGAGCATTGCAGGGGGGGGTGGATGAACAGTTCCCGGTGGGGGTGGATGAACAGGACCCCGTGGTGTTGCCTCTGGATGAACATGACCCCGATCGATCGAGCCAGTTGGGGCTGGATGAACAGGACCCCGTGGAGGGCTGGATGAACAGGACCACCCCGTGGAGGGCAGGATGAACAGTAGACGGTGGAGGGCAGGATGAACAGTAGCCCGTGGATGGGTGGTTGAACAGGAGCCCGTGGAGAGGGCTGGTTGAACAGTAGTCGGTGGAGTAGCGCGTGGTGGAGGCTGGATGAACAGGAGCCCGTGGATGAACAGTCGTAGGTGGAGGCTAGAGGAGGTCGATGGTGGATGAACAATATCTCGTGGAGGCTGTAGGGGGTCGACGGTGGAGATGAACAGTATCCCGTGGAGTCCCATTTTGCGGTACGCCACACCCCTCCCGATGAACACGACCGCCGTTTCGACCGTAGCGCTCCAACACAAGTCTGTTTCGTCCGTTTTGCGGTACACCACACCCCTCCCGATCAACAGGACCCCCGTTTCGACCGTAGGAGGTCCGTTTCCTCCGTTTTGCGGTACGCCAGACCCCTCCCGATCAACAGGATCCCGTTTCGAACGTGGCCGGTCGAACACAAGGCTGTTTCCTCTGTTCTGCGGTACGCCAGGCCTCGTTTCCATCGCCTATTCCATCCAAGCCCTCCCGATGAACATGCCGCATTCCATTGCCTCCCCATGAACACGACGCATTCTGTTGCCTCCCCATGAACACGACGACGACGCTGTTTCTCCGTTCCGACCCAGCCATGTACACGAGCCCTCGCCGTACGTATGCGCGAGTAGGCGTTCGAGACCTCGCCCGTATGTACACATACGTGGCCGTATTTTCTTTCTTGCACCCTGAACGCTGTACGTACGTGTACATGCTACGTGCGCGCCTCTACTACGACACGTGCGCGCCTCTACATCGACCAGTATATATGTACGTACACGTTCGCGACCAGAATGACAACGCTACATACGCTTCGACCAGGTGGGTCCTGACTATCAGGCACTTCCTTGCGTGCGAAGATGTAGCTGGTGGGTCCCAGCAGTCAGCGGGCGAATCGTTTTTTTTGCCCGCACGCACTTCCTTGCATGCGAAGGTGTAGCTGGTGGGTCCCAGCAGTCAGGGGGGAAACATTTTTTTCACGAAATACGGTGGCCCGTCCGGTGGGTCCCCGCTGTCAGGTGGATGAATAATTATTTTGCACGTAATAAGGAGGCACTTCCTTGCTGCGGCCATGGACCCAGCTGTCAGCCTCTCCACGTACAGTCCACGTCCAATGGAAGTCGTTCCTTGACCATGTTGACCATGCCGCGCCGAGAGCACCAGGGCGGTGGACGACGGCGAGGCCTAGGAAGGCGACGACAGGGAGCCGGGGAAGACGCGACAGTGGAAGCCCGCGCGGAGAGGAGTATGAGGGTTCACTGGTTCGGCTGCGGTGTGAGGCTGCCGTTGCCGCAGGGCCTGGCCAGCGGTGGAAATAGTAGGGGGCGGTGAGGCCTCCGCGGCAGCACAGCCGGCCACGGGAGGCAGGAGCATGCGGCACGACCGGCGCTGCTTTGGGCGGCTGGAGCAACAAGACTAGAGGTTGAAGAAGCACTACGACCGTTGGATGGACATCGTACGATCACTGGAGCTAGAATCGTTCATATTGACTAAAGTTGACAAAGGCCCCCATCCCAGTCAACTTAGTAGGCCCACAAGTCAGCCTCCCACCATGGTGGGTCCCAGTTAGCAGGGGGAGTATTCATTTTTTTGTGCGTAATAAGGAGGCACTTCCGGTGGGTCCGAGCTGACAGCGGGGGAACGTTTTTTTCGCGAAATACGCTGGCCCGTCCGGTGGGTCCGAGAAGTCCGGGGGAAATGTTTTTTCGCAAAATAAGGTGGCCCGTCCGGTGGGTCCCTGCTGTAAGGTGGAGGAATAATTATTTTGCGCCTAATAAGGAGGCACTTCCTTGCGGCCGCCTGGACCAAGCTGTCAGCCTCTCCACGTACAGTACTCTTCCGATGGAAGTCGGTCGTTGACCACGTTGACCACGCCGCACCGAGAGCACCAGGGCGGTAGTCTGGACGACGGCGAGGCCTAGGAAGGGGACGACACGGAGCCAGGGAAGACGCAGCAGTGGAAGCCCGCGCGGAGAGGAGTACGAGGGTTCATTGGTTCGGCTGCGGTGTGAGGCTGCCGTCGTCGTAGAATAACAGGGGGTGCGGGTGAGTGGAGGGATGGCCTAGCCAGTGGTGGGAGTAGTATGGGGGCGGTGAGGCCTCCGCGGCAGCACAGCCGGCCACGGGAGGCAGGAGCAGGCGACACGACCGGCACTGCTTTGGGCGGCTGGACCAAGAAGACCAGAGGTTGAAGAAGCACTACGGCCGTTGGATGGACATCGTACGGTCACTGAAGCTAGAAACGTTTATTATTGACTAAGTTGACAAAGCCCTTGGTACGCTCCAACTTAGTAGGCCCACAGGTCAGCCTCCGAAACGGTGCGCCCCAGATGTCAGGGGGAGGAATCATTTTTTGGGCGGCCGAAGCTAAGAATATCCGAGATTGAAGAAGAAGCACGACATCCGTTGGATAGACATCCAACGGCCACTACTGCTAGAACCGTGTGTTGACTATAATAAGTTGGCAAAGCCTTGCATACGCGTCAACTTATTTTTTTAGGGGACACGTCACTTAGTAGGCCCACAAGTGTGTGGCAGAGAAATTATAGCCCATTTGCATTTTGTAAGAATGTACAACCCATTTTGGAATTCTAATGGAATTTACAACAACCCATTTACAGTTTGTTAAAAGTACATCCCATTTTTTAGCTAGGACAATGATTAATAATTTCAACCAACCATTGAAGACATAATTCAATAAAATTTCCCACATTTTGATGGGCTCCGAAATATTTTTATCCCGAAATTTCTAGTCAGATTAAATATAAATTTGTATTACGTAAAAATCCAACGAAACATTGCGCGTGCAACAATGAAAATTTAAGATTTTCAAAATCCATAAATAATATTTTATAAACTAATTTCGTGTTTGGTGCATTTTTTATAGTTACTGCCCAGTTTTTATAATTACATCCCATTTATTATTTTTTAAATCCCATTTTCCTGTTAAGCCTAATGGATCCCTCCTAGGAAAGATTTGCAGCCCAGCGGGGTGGAGAATAACAAGTTGACCTTGCCTGGGTATTCCTCAAAAAGACGTATAGCTGGGCTAGCCATTTTCATCTTGAAAAAAATAGTATCTGGGCTGGATATCTGCCCTGGGCTAGACGGGCCACAACCCGCCCAGTTAATACCCTCACTACTAGGAAAAGGCCTACTAATGGCGCATCAGTTTTGCCTACTAATGGCGCACTACTGGTGCGCCATTAGTATCACGCCACTAGAATTTTTTTACTAATGGCGCACCACTGGTGCGCCAGTAGTGCGCCATTAGTATGCCTAGAGGTGCGCCATTACTATCTGACTTAGTAATGGCGCACCACATAGAAGTGCGCCATTAGTAATAAATTTTTTTCATACTCATGGCTCTGGCATTCTCTGTGACAAGAGAGTGCCACAAAAGCTAAAAGACAAGTTCTACAGGACGGCATTCGACCCGCAATGTTGTATGGCGCTGAGTGTTGGCCGACTAAAAGGCGACATGTTCAACAGTTAGGTGTGGCGGAGATGCGTATGTTGAGATGGATGTGTGGCCACACGAGGAAGGATCGAGTCCGGAATGATGATATACGAGATAGAGTTGGGGTAGCACCAATTGAAGAGAAGCTTGTCCAACATCGTCTGAGATGGTTTGGGCATATTCAGCGCAGGCCTCCAGAAGCTTCGGTGCATAGTGGACGGCTAAAGCGTGCGGATAATGTCAAGAGAGGGCGGGGTAGACCGAATTTGACATGGGAGGAGTCCGTTAAGAGAGACCTGAAGGATTGGAGTATCACCAAAGAGCTAGCTATGGACAGGGGTGCGTGGAAGCTTGCTATCCATGTGACAGAGCCATGAGTTGGTTGCGAGATCTTATGGGTTTCACCTCTAGCCTACCCCAACTTGTTTGGGACTAAAGGCTTTGTTGTTGTTGTTAATTTTTTTTTAAAAAAATCATTTTTTTATTTTTTTCTTAATAGCTATGGACAGGGGTGCGTGGAAGCTTGCTATCCATGTGACAGAGCCATGAGTTGGTTGCGAGATCTTATGGGTTTCATCTCTAGCCTACCCCAACTTGTTTGGGACTAAAGGCTTTGTTGTTGTTGTTAATTTTTTTCAAAAAATAATCATTTTTTTATTTTTTTCTTAATCTTAGGTCAAATCGCACTCTATGGTCAAACTTCCCAGAAGGTTTTTATTTTTTTCTTAATAGCTATGGACAGGGGTGCGTGGAAGCTTGCTATCCATGTGACAGAGCCATGAGTTGGTTGCGAGATCTTATGGGTTTCATCTCTAGCCTACCCCAACTTGTTTGGGACTAAAGGCTTTGTTGTTGTTGTTAATTTTTTTCAAAAAATAATCATTTTTTTATTTTTTTCTTAATCTTAGGTCAAATCGCACTCTATGGTCAAACTTCCCAGAAGGTTTTTATTTTTTTCTTAATAGCTATGGACAGGGGTGCGTGGAAGCTTGCTATCCATGTGACAGAGCCATGAGTTGGTTGCGAGATCTTATGGGTTTCATCTCTAGCCTACCCCAACTTGTTTGGGACTAAAGGCTTTGTTGTTGTTGTTAATTTTTTTTTAAAAATAATCATTTTTTTTATTTTTTTCTTAATCTTAGGTCAAATCGCACTCTATGGTCAAACTTCCCAGAAGGTCACCCATCCTCACACTACTCTAGCCCAAGCACGCTTAACTTCGTAGTTCTATCCAACCCCAGCACCACCTCACTTCACAGGCCCTTGTTGATATATCTATCATATCAATCCTATTAAACCTTGCTGATGTCTAGGACTTTGTTCATGTTCATGAGTATGATAAAATTTTAAAAAAATATTTCAAACTTCCCGGTCATATTACGTATCATATTTTGAAAAATAATTCAATTTTTTTTTCTAAACCAATTTTTTCCTGTTACTAGTGGCGCACCTAGCATACGGTGCGTCACTAGTAAGTTTGAATTTTTTTGCCTCTGAATCTTAAAAGCCCCGTAACTTTTTTTCTGTTAGGTTTTTGGGGATTTTGAAAATATTTAACGGGGTTCCCACGGTGCACCACACCCACCGTGCACCTAGCATACGTCTTCTGTTAGTTAAACTAGTAATGGCGCACCACACCCACGGTGCACCATTACTAGTTTTGAAAAAAAAGAAAACAAATTCTGATTTTTTTAAAAAAAAACTTAGTAATGGCGCACCATTTGACAGTGCGCCATTACTAGTTTTAACTAGTAATGGTGCACTGTCCACTGGTGCGCCATTACTAGTTTTGAAAAAATAAATAAAAAAATTGAATAAAATTGAAAATAATTTACTAGTGGTGCACCATGGATGTGGTGCGCCATTACTAGTTTAACTAGTAATGGCGCACTATCCACTGGTGCGCCATTACTAGTTTTGAAAAAAAAATGAAAATCTTGTCGTATAGGCTATGAATGAAACAATAGACGATGAACTTCTTAAGCACGGAAACAACAGAAGAGTATGATCTTCTTAACAAGCAAATCACTGGCATTAGATCGACATGCAAAACAATACGAAGCATTATTCTCAGGAGGCACGGTGAATAGCTCGTGATGCCGCATGCCACAACATTCCAAGCTCAACTTTGCAATCAAACACAAGGCCTGGCATTACATAGACAATATTCAGAACAAACTCTTCACACAAGAATATCTCAGCAGAGTAACTATTTACTTCTAAAATGAACACAGGAATAGGAAAAAACACTCGACGCTGCTCACAGCAAGGGCGTCCCACTCAAAAATATCAAATGCATGTCTTCTGGCTAACATCAATGAGCAAATTTTGACAAGGTTTTCCAATTCCAATATATTAAACTAACGTCTTCTTGCTAACATCAATGATTAAACTTTCACAAGCTTTTCCCATTCAAAATATGTAATGCCTATGATCGTGGAGTCTTGTCATAGCTTTTATACTTGTTTGGGCACTTTTTGCTCATGGCACTCCACGTATTGTTAAATTGCCAATGGTCTCTGCAGACTAGTCATGTCACCGGTGTCTAATAATATTCTGTAAAGCTTCTCGGTCATTCCTTCTATAATGTAGCGCAAACAGTGACTGCTTCTTTCTGCAAAGTGGAACGACCAACTAGACCCAGTAATGCAGCAATTTGCCTTACACATTGGCTCCTTTTGTGCAGTTCAACTAAAATCAAAGTCAGAATAAAACCGAGCTTTAATTTTGATATCCCTGTAAGCAACAATAGGTATAAGGGAAACAATTACTAAGAAATAACGGTTGATAACTTGTACTCCCAGAAGAAAAGCATCTACTGATCTACTTTATCTTAATGGGAAACAAAGCAGGAGAGTGGCAATTCTCCATCAGTGTGATTCATTCATATTGACTGAGACATTATCAACAATGCCTTGTTTCAACATGTATAAAGAACGACAAAGCTTATAAAGGGGGTGATGCTGAATTTGTTGTAACAAAGCAACAAGCATCATGTCTGGGTTGGTCCCATTTTTGTTCACTACTTAATGGGAAAAGACAGCAATACAATAGCTTCAATTCATCATTTATTTAAAACTGTACCAATACAAGTAGCACAGCATCTCAAAACACACTGCATGATCATGTGGATGAAGGCAAGTAGCAACCTGTCATGACACACACAAGATCACGTACGAATCTACCAACACGAATAGGAAATCCAATCTCGTTTTGTGCAGTTGCACTGAAATCAAGCAAAGTGTTTCGCGTAGCGAAGAAAAATGTCACAATAGCAACAAGTTGAATAGATATCCCTGTATAAATAGAGGCAAAAAAGGAATCAATTACTGGCTAATAAAGGAGGATGAAACATGCGGCCACAAAAATGGTAATCCCGCCAATCCCTAACAAGTGTTGCAGTTTTGAAATAAGATTCAGTAGTTAATTCTGAGAGTGGCATCAATTACTGGCTTATAAAGGGGGTGATGCTGAATTTGTTGTAACAAAGCAACAAGCATCATGTCTGGGTTGGTCCCATTTTTGTTCACTACTTAATGGGAAAAGACAGCAATACAATAGCTTCAATTCATCATTTATTTAAAACAGTACCAATACAAGTAGCACAACATCTCAAAGCACACTGCACAATCATGTGGATTAAGGCCTGTACTGACCTTTCATGAGACGACCAACATAAAATACGAATCTACCAACACGAATGGGAAATCCAATCAAGTTTTGTGCAGTTGCACTGAAATCAAGCAAAGTTGCCGGTGTGACATTTAAGTTTTCTATAGAAACAAGTTGAATAGATATCCCTGTTTTAAGAGGCAAAAAAGAAAACAATTACTGGCTAATAAAGGAGGATGAAACATGCGGCCACAAAAATGGTAATCCCGCCAATCCCTAACAAGTGTTGCAGTTTTGAAATAAGATTCAGTAGTTAATTCTGAGAGTGGCATCAATTACTGGCTTATAAAGGGGGTGATGCTGAATTTGTTGTAACAAAGCAACAAGCATCATGTCTGGGTTGGTCCCATTTTTGTTCACTACTTAATGGGAAAAGACAGCAATACAATAGCTTCAATTCATCATTTATTTAAAACAGTACCAATACAAGTAGCACAACATCTCAAAGCACACTGCACAATCATGTGGATGAAGGCCTGTACTGACCTTTCATGAGACGACCAACATAAAATACGAATCTACCAACACGAATAGGAAATCCAATCAAGTTTTGTGCAGTTGCACTGAAATCAAGCAAAGTTGCCGGTGTGACATTTAAGTTTTCTATAGCAACAAGTTGAATAGATATCCCTGTTTTAAGAGGCAAAAAAGAAAACAATTACTGGCCAATAAAGGAGGATGAAACATGCGGCCACAAAAAGAAGCATCTACCTTATCTTGATGGAAAAAAAAGTATAGGACAGTAGCATTTCTAAAACGGTTGCATTGATTCATATTAATAGAGAAATTCTTTTAAAATAGATCAGTAGTTAATTCTGAGATTAACAACAGAAAAATAGCTGCATGGGACATGCCAGCACCATGTGCGTCCACACGTATAAATGGGTGATGTAGAGTATGTAGCCAAGCAACATATATGCGCTGGTCCCATATTTGTTCTCTTTGAAACTTCTTCCTATGTGAGGGCAGCAAATCTAGTCGTGCACAAACTACCCGACCCCCCAGTTTCTTTCCCTTTTCAACAAAGAGATCGGTTCCTTACAGATGTGTGTACTGGGTTACCCCCTTTTTCCCTTTTCGACCTACAAAGCGGCTGGATAGCCAGTCTATACTACTTTCCGCCCCTCCTTTCCTCATTGAACCACATCCTAGATTCTTGCTCCAGCCCACCGCACCCTTCATTCCTCTTTGAACCAAGACCTAGATTCAACTACAGATCGAAAAAGATCCACATGCAGCTAGAGCAACGACGGTTTCAAAGAAACTTATACCTTAGGGTCATCGGGATGTGGCAAGGCGTGCGGCGGGAGGCCGGATCTGCCCACACTAAGTACGGCAGTGAGGAAGAAGGGGTCGGTGGCCCTCCCGCACAGGCGTTGGGTGAAAGAGAACAGCGCAGCCGACAGTGGATTGCCTCCCTCGCCGAAGGCGATAGAGTGAACGCTGCACCTCCTCCCCTTCCCGGTGCGACGGGATACAGACGCCTCCTTCATCAGCTGTGAGGGGGGAGAGAGAGACAAGAGGCCAATGCAGTCTTGTTTACATCTGGTGAAGAGAGGGTGAGAGACTGTGAATATAGCAAACTCTAGCAAATGTATCTAGACTCATTTTAGTGCTAGATACCTCCGTATCTAGACAAATCTAAGATAAGTAATTCGGAACGGAGGGAGTAACATATATGTAGTGCGGCGAGCGTGTGGAGAGTGCAAACCCTAGTGAACAAGCGCTGAGGCTCCCGCTTATATATATACTACTGTAGTACGGACTGAGCTCCGGTGCCTTCACTGCACCTGCTTTTGGCCGTATGACAGGTGAGCCAGCCACATTTTGGGCCCACCTGTCGTAAAACCCTAGTGAAAATTGCACCAACGTGAAAGACGACTGCGTCTCCAACGCAACCAAGGTGAACTGACGAAGGATACCATCTTTGTGCGTAACAAGCAAAGAGCACTGATGGAAGACAGCTTGTTTTTCGTTGAAAATCAATTAGCTTCACCAGCCGACGCAACCATGAGGCGCAGCCATGAGCATCGATAGGTCATCGTGGTGATGCATCATCCATTTGGCATCAAGTTTGGGTGAGGCACCTAAGAAGTTCGACAAATCCTCACTGTGGTCTGTTTCTTCTCAGTAATCAAGCTCGGGGAAGGAAGAACCACGTGGCAGAGGACAGTGAGGCGGAACAACAATGGCCATCCAATTTTGTGCAGTTCCACTAAAATTGAGGAAGACATGCCCGGGTATGGAGACACGCATCACTATTTCCAAAAAATATAAAAAAGGGTTAGCAACGACATCTCAATTGTCAATAAGAATTAATGAAAAGTACACCAACAAACAGAAGCATCATAATTATCTTGATGGGAACTAAACCAGGATACTCGAGAAAAAAAGCATTTCTTCATTTAACCAGTGATAGTACTACCACCATATGGACAATGACTGCACAACCACCATGTACTTTTTGTCAAAACAACATGTATACCTCCACCGAGGCATAAATCAGGACAACTTTTTGAGTGGCATTTCCTCTATAATAGTACTAGTAGGTGATGTTGGACCAGCTGACGAACCCTAGCTACTATGCATGGGGAGCTGGGGAGTAGTCGCATAGAAGAAAACCCGCATGCAGCGACTTGGGGAGCTGGACCAATACAAGAAGTTATACCTCAGGTGGGCGAGATGTCGTTTAGGTGGGCGGGCGGGATCTGCCCACACGACGGCAGCGAACAAGGGCGCGGAGGATCTTCGTCCGTGCTAGCGCCGGCTCCGAGAGGACGGTGCACATTGGCTTCCTCCGTCGCCGACGGCGACAACGTCAACGCTGCACCTCCTCACCTCCCGCAGCGGACGGGATTCGGCCGGATCTGTGACCACCGATGAGGAGAGAGATAGAGTGGACACTGTCATCTTGTTTTGATATGGAGAGGGTGAGAGAGTGAGACGCGAGAAACTCTATCAAACAAGAGGCTATAATGCAGTAAAAAAAATCTCTCCATAGCAGTGGTTTTAAATAGAATACGCGCGTTCCCGGAAAAAAGAAACGAAAACTGGCGGACAATTTTTAAGGGTCTGTCTAGGACACATCTAGATGTGACATATTTATGTCACATATAAGTTGATGTCCACTCTGTTTGTGGTCTTTTCCTAGTTTTTTTGTTTCTTGTTGCTACATTATATACTTGTGGGAGCTTAGATGTGATATCCTTAAATAACATCTAGATGTGAATTAGACAAACTGATTTTCTAACGTACCAAGAAAGAAAACTCGATCAAAAACACGCCCCCGCTTCCAGGTCATGAGAGTCGTCGCGCACGCACACATAGACATAGACATGCATATCCGTGTTTACGTAAAATTCCATTTCCATCTCCATCTCCAATCATATTTGTCCAACTGACACATTATTTACGTTGTTAATTATATACGCAGCAATATTAACGTACAACATCTCTTGTTTGCACACGTCTGGACCGCTGCCACGGCCGGTCCTGACCAACCCGAACCCTCTTCAGCACCCGCGCGTGCTTCCCGCCCACGCCGCTTCCGGGTGCACGCGGCTGCTTCGCATTCAAAGGTCGCAATAGCCGGCTACAACATGTGTGATCTCTTCCAGTAGTAAGTTCTTGGGAGTCCGTGTGACAGCTAGCTGTCCTCCCCCAACTCGTCAATCTCTTCCAGTAGTGCTAGTACTCCATGGCGCGATCCATCGACAAGCAGGCGGGAAAGTTATGGTATACTACTCGGTTTTGCGGTGAGTGGCATGCCGAGCGACCGTGTGGGGTCGAGCCGTGGAGGAGGGTGAGACACGAACACGACAAACGTGATTTAAATGTTGGTTTTGCTCGATGGTGCGATCCAACGAAACGAAACATTGATTTCTCTCCGTTTCCATTTTTTCTTCGGAAAAATGGAAACTTTTCCACTCCATTTTCATTCCTATTCTGAGGTTGCCTCGTTACAACATTCCATCAAATAAAAGGAAAACTAACACGCATGCTGATGCATCTCAATGATTCACAGATCATAGCCAATATTTACTTCACAACTAAAGAAAAAAGTTGTGAGAGCGTGTACGATAGAAAAACTACTGATGGGGTCACTATGACTTAAACCCTAAACCCTAAACATGATTTAATTTCTTGGCCAGGTAGAACCTGTCGAAGGAATGTGCTAGAGGGAGATTCTTTAGTGAGAATGTCAGCAACAATAGAAGCAGCACTCTTTGGTTCTCCACCTTCTGGTACCTCTTGTTCCATAGCACTTTCCATGTCGGGAAGGAAAGATGGCTGGCACCCTCGGATCATATGATGCTTTTGTGCAGTTCCACTAAAATCGACCTGAGCATCCCTAATGGCAAAGATATTGAAGAAGTGTGATTAGAATAATAGTACTGGCACTAGTTCATGAGACATAAACTCATCACAAATAGAAGCCGATAGAAGTAGAGAAAGATTGCCATGGAGATGGAGCTACGGCAGTGGAGCAAGCCGGCTCCAAAAGGAAGATGGACTACCTGGGACGTCGGGCTGTAGCTAGAAGGGCGGTTGGGACGCGGCATCGGCCCATACCGCGGTGACCCCCGATTGGGACGCACCGACTGTGGGTTTTCTCCCTCGCCGATGTCGACCGCGTCTACGCAGAACATTGTTCCCTTCCCCCAGCTGCGGGATTAGGCCCGTCGTTCTATGCTTGTGAAGAGAGCAACCTAAGCAAGCAGGCTTGTATCTTAGGCTCCTGCTAGTGTATATATAGTGGTTTTCTTTTTCTCTCCATATCAACCATTTTATATTGCGTACGTGTCATTCAAGAGTGAAATGATGGTTGCTTCTTCCGACTAACTTACTGTGTGATTTGACTGCTCCTTAGTGGCCCCTACACGTACTCCCCGTACGTGTATGCAACAGTCACACGTACACATGGACGCAAAAACGCGCGCGACGCCCTAATGCATGCATGTCCGAGCACACGACGGAACACACACGGTCACGCTCAAGTGCTCAACCTACACGTGCATGCACACACATACTCAGTCAGGCTGAGCTAGTGACTGTACGAACACCGGAAAATATATATATTGAGCGCAATGAGCGTATTATGAAGTCCACTGACCGTATTTTTACAAATATATAGTGACAGACAGTGTATTTATCTCATTTGAAATTAAGCCATATTAACCAGAGAGGAGGCAGCATGGACTAGCATTACTTTGCTGTGTCCCGTCAACTTGCCGAACGAGAAGAAGGTTGCAGGGCGGGAGAAGCTTGCGCGCGGTGGCTCGCAGGACAAGGAGAAACTTTTGACTACTGCAAGCTCTCCCTCGCTCAGGCGGTGGACGTGCAACAGTTAATTTGGTGTCAGATTTCCAGAAGCATACACTATACTACTAGTGCTATTATTGTTTGACTTCCCGAACAACCAAGCGCAAATTTTACTAGTACTACTACTATACTCCCTCCTCTCTGGTTTATAGGGCTTATCTCAAAATTTTAGTTTTTCCATTTTATAAGGCTCAATTTGGTTGTTCCCCATCACATGTTCAGACTTCAAGGTGCATTAAATCATTGCATGCAAGTATTAAGAGAAAACTGACCAATGCATGCACTTTATGCATGCATGCATTGCAATTAATGCATTCGTAAACATAATTTTTTGAGGAAAAAAACATTAATTGGGTGCTTTTGCAAACTACAAAAAAATATTCCACCACTCATCATCTACCTTGGTTGGTGAGATTTTTGAATTGAGCCTTATAAACCGGAAAGGAGGGAGTAGTCCATAAAGGTACGTACTATACTAGTACTAGGAACCGGATGGAGGAGCGTCTGCACTCTTATTATAATTTTAAAATGTGATAAAGCAATCTTCAACACATTTGGTTCTCTTCGAGGGTTCTCGCATGTGATAATGGAAGTTGATTGCTTGGAACACTCGCCACAATTCTTGCTTAATTCTGGCTCATATCCTGTTACAAATAGTAGCGCTCAGTAATATTTCCTCTTTTTTTGTTATTCAGCATGTAAACAGGTCAGCAAACCTTGCGGCGCATCTTCGTGCGAACCGTGCTTGCTGCACTTTGAATGTGGCCGAGAGCTGGCTTGATGAAACACCTCGCTTCCTACTTCTTTTTTTGCGGGGTACCTCGCTTCCTAGTGACCAGTGTCTTGGCTGATCGTCCTAAGAATGCTTATATATGAATAAAGCTCTCTCATTTACCCGCAAAAAATAATAAGCCATATTAACCGAAAAGGAGGGAGTATGGACTAGCACTACTTTTTGGTGTGTCCCATCAACTCGCAGAATGAGGAGAAGCTTGCAGGACAAGGTGAAGCTTGCTTACGCCTTTTGACTAATGCAACCTACCCTCGATGGACATGCATCAGTCCATTCGGTGTCAGATTGTCAGAAGCATACACTGTAGTACCCAACATGCGGAGTACCATCATTGTTTGACTTCACGAAGGGGCGAAGAGCCAAGCGCAGTAGTATGCGTACTTGGTTTTGCACCTTCATACTACTCCAACCTCCGTCACAGTTTACAGGGCGCGCTTCATTATGATGCATTTCCACCACCAGAGAGACTTTAGACGCGTTTGGTATAATGCTCAATTAATTAGGGCGTGGTAACCGCAATCAAGTCCACAATTTTCTCTCCATGTACTATACTACTACGGAGTGCAAGCATGTGTGTACCCGGGGTGGAAGCACTACATGCATGTGTGTACGCATTATTCCCTCTAGTAATAGACGTCGTGCTATAACTACCAATGCTATTTTTTAGGCCGATCGCTAGTCGGCTTGGTCCCACATATTTTTTTCTTTTTTCTGAAGCGCGCTGTATAAACAGTGACGGATGGAGTAGTATGAGCGGATTCAAAGAAGAGCGTATTGATGGTTGCTTCTTCAGAGCAACTTACAGTGGGAAAGGTGGGGCTTATGATTTGACTGCTCATTACTCACTATTAATGTGGTGCAATGACCGGGCTGAGTCTCCCATGCGGTTGTGCACTACCCCCTCGATTCTTAAATATACTCCAGAGTATTTGTCTTTCTAGAGATTTCAATGAGTGACTACTCTCTCTCTCTCAAATATTTGTCTTTTTAGAGATTCCAAATGGACTGGCACATACGCATGTATATAGACATATTTTAGAGTGTAGATTCACTCATTTTGCTCCGTATGTAGTCACTTGTTGAAATCTCTATTAGGACGAATAGAATATTTAGGAATGGAGGGAGTACACATACGAAGCAAAATGAGTGAATCTACACTCTAAAATATGCCCGTTGAAATTTGTAAAAAGACAAATATTTAGGAACGAAGGAGTATAATTTTGTGCATGGCACATGGACCCGGATGATGAAGAGGCTTCTAGCAATGCTATCAAGCTTCCATCATTTGTTTACATAATTGACGTACTATACAAATAATTTTCCAGCGGCATGAAATTGTACAATGGTGTGAGCTTTCAGCTTTTGTTTCGCGTGTCTTGCCATCGATGCTCTTTCCGAAACAATAAAAAACTAACTTCCTTGCTAATGCATGTCAATTATTAGCATATCAGAGCTAATAATTACATCACAACTGAAGACAAAGTTGTGAGAAGGTGTTAAATTAAAATTGATCCATGCTTTCATTGGCAGCAACTTCCCCCCAGCTCTGTCTAAATCAACAAGGCATGTTGGGAAAAAAGTAGCTGTCTGGAGCATGCAACATTCCGATCATTTTGTGCAGTTCCACTAAAATAGAGCTGAGCGTCCCTGTTCCAAAGATATCAAGTGTGATTACGATAATAGAGGACTGCTGATGAAACAATAAACACACAAATAGAAGCCGGTCACCTTTGTAGTCTCTCTTAAGACTAACTAGTTGGAGAAGATTAGGCTTGGAGTTGGATGAGGAGGATATAGCAAAACCAATCTCCCTTTGTGCATTCGCACTGAAATGTAGAGACGTTGCCCGTGTGACATTTTAGTACAACTACACAAAATACTCTTAAGAAAAAAGTGATTTGTGCAGTTCACCAAAAGGTCGCAATAGCAACGACGTGAAATGGATAACCCTGTTTGCAAAAAAGAGGTAGAAAGGAAACAATTACTGGCCAATAACAGTTGATGACACATGCGACGACAAAAAAGAAGCATATTCCTTGTCCTAAGGGAAGATAAAAACACGGTTGTGTTTGTCTAAAGCGGTGTGAGGACGAGAATGCAATATGGAAAGTACGCCGGACGAGCGACGTTTTGGGCAAAGAACTATGGAAGATCCACATGCAGCGACTGGGAAAATGGGCAGTGGAGCAAGGCCGGAGGGGATACCTGGAGGTCGTCGGGATGTAACTAGGTGAGCGGTGGCAGGCGGAATCTACGAGCAGGTGGCGTAGGCCCTGCCGCGCCGGAGCTTGGTCAGAGAGAATGACATGTACCGCAGATCGGGACGTGCTGCCTCGGCGCCGTCGACCGGAGAAACGATGCACTTCCTCCCTTTTCCCCGGCGGACGGGATGCGGCCGGATCAGTGACCAATGGTGAGAGAGAGAGAGAGAGGCCACCGCACTCCCTTTCCCGCGGCGGACGGGATGCGGCCGGATCAGTGACCAACGGTGAGAGAGAGAGAGAGAGGCCATCGCACTCCCTTTCCCCCGGCGGACGGGATGCAGCCGGATCAGTGACCAACGGTGAGAGAGAGAGGCAACCGCACTCCCTTTACCCCGGCGGACGGGATGCGGCCGGATCAGTGACCAACGGTGAGAGAGAGAGAGGCCACCGGAGCCTTGTGTGAGATACTCTGAAGAGCAGACTACCTTTTCCCCCATAAAAATCGTTTTATATTCTGTGTACGTGCCATTGTGCGCTATAACTTTATTTAAAAATAACGCGGCAACGCGTCAAGTCAAACTTTGTTTCGTGCACGCGTGGTACACGACCTCCCTAGGTAAACAACCGCTACAGGCGTTCAAATTAGCACGTGGGCTGCCATTTCATAAAGAAATGAGCTCCACCGTGTACCTGCGCGGGTGTGGCTGGGCACGAAGCGTGAGTACGTGCACGGTGCACCTATTCTCTTCTTGTATACGTACACCACCTGCGTGGGGCTGTGTGAGAGATATACAAACCTAGAGAGATATAGTGTGTGGGTTCTTGAGAGTTTTTTTTGGGGGGGGGTCAATCAAAAAATTTAACATATGCAATGTGTGTGAAATAGAGTCCTGGATATAACATATATATAGAGGGGGCGATCCACGAGAAGAGAGTGGAGGTATCATCGGCTTGAGGTGTCCATAGAATCGAAGAGAGGGATGATGTGTGTGTGTGTGCGCGCGCGATCGATAAAGAGTGCCATCGAATTTGTGTGTGCCCACGTCAAATAAATAGAGTGGTTGGCCTACTGGAACGTGAGATGGGACATGTGCAGTTTGTCTCTGTGGCATGGATACCTACCTGTAGCGCTCGACTATCGGTGTGTGGTGGGGGAAGAGGGAGGCCCAATTAACTATAGAGGTACAATGGCTGGTATATGTGTGGAGGAGGAGAGAGGCCTACCTCATGTATTAAGGAGATCGATCTGCCTCATGTATTAATGGAGATCGATCAACATCCATGCATATGTGCAGGAGATGAATAAGGTTGGGAGAGAGACAGAGCTAGAGTGTTGGAGGGGGTGGTAGTGGAGTTGCTTCTAACAAATGGTGGGATAGGCTTGCTAGACAAACGGAGGGCACGCCCGCAATATCAATAAGAGAGGAGATGGCTGCTTGTTGTCTGTGCACGTGCGTGTGAGAGACGGGTCAGGAGGCATGCACGAATGATGAGGGGGGACGATGTGGCTGTGGTAAGCAGACGTAACTACATAGGAAGATCAATCGCCCTTTGTAAGAGAAAGGAGAGACATAACTTGTGAGGTACGTCGATCGATGGGGGGGGTAGTTAAAGTCGATGTAGGTATATGTTGGGAGATCGATCGGTATACATGCATGTGTGTGTTAGAAGCAAATGAGGCACGAGGAGAAGGATAGAGAGAGAGGGATGCATGTAGGAGGTGGTACGAGAGGCATACTATATCAAGGG
This sequence comes from Triticum urartu, assembly GCF_003073215.2. NCBI lineage: Eukaryota > Viridiplantae > Streptophyta > Magnoliopsida > Poales > Poaceae > Triticum > Triticum urartu. Next base: position 467,139,720 of record NC_053024.1, on the reverse strand, counting down.
GGAGGAGTGTGCGAGTACGAGAATGATGAAAAGAGTGGTGGGAGTGAGGCATGGACGGTGACAAGAGAAGAGGGGAATCTTGTGTTTGTGCTAGCCACACCTGGCTAGAGAGGCATATCGATCGATGTGTGCTGTAAAGAAGGAGCTGGGGGGCCTACACACACCATGGGTGAACGACCTAAAGTGAAAAGACGAATTTGCGTGATGGAGCTAGAGAATGCTGAGGGAGGGTGAGAGGGATGCGGGCGTGTGCATGCACAAGAGAAAGTTAGCGCTAGCTACAAAGATAAGAGGGTTGTGTGGGTCTAAAAGACGAATAGAGATCATATATACTTCATCATAAAAAGCGAATTCGGATATTTGAAGAATTTATCATAGTGTTTCAAACCGACGGATGTGTGAATATATATATAAAGGTGATACACATGGTGTCGTTATGAACATGGTATACTACATTTAATATGTTTTATCTCTACTCTTATAAAAAACGGAGTTGTTGATGATGGTGTGCCTGCCATCCTTCATTATAGGCTGTCTGATTTATATCTGGCGGATAGCAAGGAAACTATGATGGTTGAAGTTGGCAACAATCATGATTGTAGATTCTTATTGAAATAGAGAAACGAATTCAAATTTAGTTTGAATTGCAGCGGTAGTATAGACATTTGGAATGCACTAAAATATTGGTATGAGTAGGTTACATGCATTATACAGCAAGCCAAAAAATTTAATCGGACATAACATGGATTCATACTCCCTCCTTCCATCTATATAGGGCGTAATGAGATTTTTAAGACCGCCTTTGACTATTGACAAGATTAATAGTACATGACATGCACAATGTGAAAATTATATCATTGAAAGAACCTTTCACAGACGAATTTAACGGTGTGCTTTGTGTAAGTTGCATGTCATATTTCATTGCTCTAATATTTGGTCAAAGTTAGCATCGAAAAACGCATTAGGCCCTATATAGATGGAAGGAGGGAGTAGCTTTGAATAGCATTTGTATAGTAAAATGGGGCATTTTTTTCATTTTCTTTTTGGTTGAGGGAAGTGCGAATTGATTTGGTACGTACAAGTACAATATTACTACACGTTAGGCTTATCCCTAAAATTCAACCCGCGTCTTGTTATATCCCGAAACTTCAGATATCATGCTCCCAAAACTGGCACCTTCACAACCCGCACCTTGCTATCCCGAAATTATAACGCACGTGAAAACTCCCTCCAGCTGCCAAATCCCGACACGCGAAATCCCCCTTCTAACCCTAAGCCGAAAGGGCCGCTAGTTCAAATCGGTGGGGGGGGGTACTTTTGTAACACACCCTACATTTTGGACAAGCGCATTCCTAAGTCATGCTTCACCCCCTCCCATCGCCCCCTTTTTGCCATTCGAAATCCCAGGCCGCCATAACCTCTCCGCTCCAGCCACGAAACCCCACCCTCCTCCGTCCGCCACGTCACCACTGCCCCGTCGGAGCCTCTTCCCCGACGACGTCGTCCAGTGCAACAGCTCGATGTCCCTCGTCCACCTCCCCGGATGAGGATCCATCGTCCATCTTGTCGTCCCACCGGTTCAACTGCCCCGTCCTCCACCTCCAAGGAGGTGCTGCGATGATCGCCTCGTCTATCGTGGCTGCTCCATCCCCACAGCGCCGCCTTAACCTGCTCCACCGGAACCGCAGCATCCTCACCGACTCCTCGGACGAAGCCGAGGCCTACTCGGCGCCACCAAAGAGGTTGTACACTCATCGCATCGCACCTTCTCCTTAACTCGACCTCCCGGCACCGACGGTGCTCCATCCCGCACCCCCATGGAGCAGTTGCCTTGAAGCCGGCGCCACGGGCGACATCTCCATGGCGGCTCTCCCCCAGTGCGAGGCCCCTTCGGCAGCGGCGTCCATACCAGCCGGATCTACTGCTGCTGCTGCTCCGGCTCTCGCTCAATCGCTCGCTCGCCCAGCTGCTGCTGCTGCTCTCCCCCTCGCTCGTGCTGCTGATCTGCTCCGATTAAGCCACACTTCAGTCGACTGAATCGACTTTTGGGTCAGTCTATTTTCAGGGGTTGGGGGGGGGGGCTCGCCAGAGTTAAGGAAGAACCACCCGCAGCGGGGACGGGGGCTCGCCGGAGAGGTACCCCACTATCTATCTTAGGGTTCAGGGTGGGGGCGAGGGGCCTAGAGGGCTGGCCGGGGAGGCGGTGGCGAGTTGTTTCGGGGCGAAAAGGCGGGGCTGGGGCCGACGGTTCGGCCGGTGGTGGCTGGCGGCTCAGGGGGGTGCAGGTTGAAGATGAACTACATGCCCTCCCTAAACTACATGTCAAGTGCCTCTCTGCTACCATTGCGTTCAGTTTCGACAGTAGCATTCAGATTCCACAGTAAATTTGAGTTTCGACAGTTAAGTTTAGAGTCAACATTTTTTACCTCATCTGTTGTAGTCAGGTGGTTTTTGGTGATGTTAATTTTACATCCCTTTTACATCATCTATTGGAGATGCTATTAGAATCCCACTTGAGATTGACGATGTCTGTCTTGTGCTGCTTCAGCCTTGACGTCTTACGGCTCACCGGAGCTGCTCCAACGACAGAACGATCCGTCACAACAGAGCAGTGCCTTGGACGCCGTCTACAGATTCCTCAGATCTTCCTCCACACCTCTGACAGCCACCTCTGCCTCAACTGCTTCAGCGACCAACCCAATGATGCTGAGGTCGACACGGCTACGACAAAGAGGTTGTACACTTGTTGCATCACTTATTACTATACATTCACGTCGATCCATTAGGAGTATTTTGGTTCAACGGAAAAACATCGATCCACTGGTTTTTACCATCACTTTAAATTTCTGCATGCTCTCCTTACATAATCTCACCATATTTTTTCGTATGCATGTCAGATATTGTACACAGTCATGCTGAACATGTAGAGAAAAAGAGAAGAGTTTTGCGCGGCAATACAATGTCATGCAGACATCGCTCCATGGTGGGTTCAATGGCAAACCCTCCCCACCCCTCTCCAGATTGTAATCCAGAGGAAGATATCTGTTCTGAGGCGGATTCGGACGCCGCTGACCACTCCTATTTACCCCCCAAGGTGTTTGCTCTACCCTGGCATGATGATGTTAGTCATATCATGCATATGTTGCCTTGCAGTGCCTACTTTTGACATCATATATGTCATCTGCTTAGTTTAGACATGTTCTGTAATGCCACATGTTTAGTTTCTATATCATATATGGGAATTATGCAGTCTCATGTCTTTTAGCCAGCCATAATATATGTGAAATGTGCAATGCCATCCTGTTTAACTAGGCATCATATATTTGAATGATATCTTGCCCATCCTTTTCTTCATTACATTTCCATTTGTCGACAATGTTTGTACATTAAACTACTCTTCCTGTGAATCAGCCATTTGGGTGGGAGATGGAAAAATCTGGAGTGAAAACAAGACCTTTAGAGCAGACAGTGCTACCTGTCGAAGCAGATCTCTTGTTGGGTCCCGATAGCTCCTCGGAGATGGATTCAGAGACAGATGACCAGAACTATTCCCCCACTGAGGTGTATGCTCTAACTTGGCACGGTTATACTGTTGGGTAACGTAGTAATTTCAAAAAAATTCCTACGCACACGCAAGATCATGGTGATGCATAGAAACGAGAGGGGAGAGTGTGATCTACGTACCCTTGTAGACCGACAGCGGAAGCGTTAGCACAACGCGGTTGATGTAGTCGTACATCTTCACGGCCCGACCGATCAAGCACCGAAACTACGGCACCTCCGAGTTCTAGCACACGTTCAGCTCGGTGACGATCCCCGGACTCTGATCCAGCAAAGTGTCGGGGAAGAGTTCCGTCAGCACGACGGCGTGGTGACGATCTTGATGTACTATCGTCGTAGGGCTTCGCCTAAGGACCGCTACAATATTATCGAGGATTATGGTGGAAGGGGGCACCGCACACGGCTAAGAATATGATCACGTGGATCAACTTGTGTGTCTAGGGGTGCCCCCTACCCCCGTATATAAAGGATCAAGGGGGGGATGCGACCGGCCAGGAGGAGGGCGCGCCAGGAGGAGTCCTACTCCCACCGGGAGTAGGATTCCCCCCCTTTCCTAGTTGGAATAGGATTCTGGAGGGGGAAAGAGGAGAGAGAGAAGGAAGGGGGGCGCCGCCCCCCTCTCCTTGTCCTATTCGGACTAGGGGGGAGGGGCGCGCGGCCCAGCCCTGGCCACCTCTCCTCTCTTCAACTAAAGCCCACTAAAGCCCATATACCTCCCGGGGGGGTTCCGGTAACCTCCCGATACTCCGGCAAAATCCCGATTTCACCCGAAACACTTCCGATATCCAAATATAGGCTTCCAATATATCAATCTTTATGTCTCGACCATTTCGAGACTCCTCGTCATGTCCGTGATCACATCCGGGACTCCGAACAAACTTCGGTACATCAAGATGCATAAACTCATAATATAACTGTCATCGAAACCTTAAGCGTGCGGACCCTACGGGTTCGAGAACAATGTAGACATGATCGAGACACGTCTCCGGTCAATAACCAATAGCGGAACCTGGATGCTCATATTGGCTCCTACATATTCTACGAAGATCTTTTATCGGTCAGACCGCATAACAACATACGTTGTTCCCTTTGTCATCGGTATGTTACTTGCCCAAGATTCGATCGTCGGTATCTCAATACCTAGTTCAATCTCATTACCGACAAGTCTCTTTACTCATTCCGTAATACATCATCTCACAACTAACTCATTAGTTGCAATGCTTGCAAGGCTTATGTGATGTGCATTACCGAGAGGGCCCAGAGATACCTCTCCGACAATCGGAGTGACAAATCCTAATCTTGAAATACGCCAACCCAACATGTACCTTTGGATACACCTGTAGAGCACCTTTATGATCACCCAGTTACGTTGTGACGTTTGTTAGCACACAAAGTGTTCCTCCGGCAAACGGGAGTTGCATAATCTCATAGTCAAAGGAACATGTATAAGTCATGAAGAAAGCAATAGCAACATACTAAACGATCGGGTGCTAAGCTAACGGAATGGGTCAAGTCAATCACATCATTCTCCTAATGATGTGATCTCTTTAATCAAATAACAACTCTTTGTCTATGGTTAGGAAACATAACCATCTTTGATTAACGAGCTAGTCAAGTAGAGGCATACTAGTGACACTCTGTTTGTCTATGTATTCACACATGTATTATGTTTCTGGTTAATACAATTCTAGCATGAATAATAAACATTTATCATGAAATAAGGAAATAAATAATAACTTTATTATTGCTTCTAGGGCATATTTCCTTCAGTCTCCCACTTGCACTAGAGTCAATAATCTAGTTCACATTGCCATGTGATTTAGCACCAATAGTTCACATCATTATGTGACCAACACTCAAAGGGTTTACTAGAGTCAATAATCTAGTTCACATCGCTATGTGATTAACACCCAAAGAGTACTAAGGTGTGATCATGTTTTGCCTGTGAGAGAAGTTTAGTCAATGGGTCTGCTATATTCAGATCCGTATGTATTTTGCAAATTTCTATGTCAACAATGCTCTGCACGGAGCTACTATAGCTAATTGCTCCCACTTTCAATATGTATCCATATTGAGACTTAGAGTTATCTAGATCAGTGTCAAAATTTGCATCGACGTAACCCTTTACGACGAACCTTTTTGTCATGTCCATAATCGAGAAATATATCCTTATTCCACTAAGGATAATTTTGACCGCTGTCCAGTGATCTACTCCTAGATCACTATTGTACTCCCTTGCCAAAATCAGTGTAGGGTATACAATAGATCTGGTACACAGCATGGCATACTTTATAGAACCTATGGCTGAGGCATAGGGAATGATTTTCATTCTCTTTCTATCTTCTGCCGTGGTCGGGCTTTGAGTCTTACTCAATTTCACACCTTGTAACACAGCCAAGAACTCTTTTCTTTGACTGTTCCATTTTGAACTACTTCAAAATCTTGTCAAGGTATGTACTCATTGAAAAAACTTATCAAGCGTCTTGATCTATCTCTATAGATCTTGATGCTCAATATGTAAGCAGCTTCACCGAGGCCTTTCTTTGAAAAAATCCTTTCAAATACTCCTTTATGCTTTGCAGAATAATTCTACATTATTTCCGATCAACAATATGTCATACACATATACTTATCAGAAATGTTGTAGTGCTCCCACTCACTTTCTTGTAAATACAGGCTTCACCGCAAGTCTGTATAAAACTATATGCTTTGATCAACTTATCAAAGCGTATATTCCAACTCCGAGATGCTTGCACTAGTCCATAGATGGATCGCTGGAGCTTGCATATTTTGTTAGCACCTTTAGGATTGACAAAACCTTCTGGTTGCATCATATACAACTCTTCTTTAAATCCATTAAGAATGTAGTTTTGTTTATCCATTTGCCAGATTTCATAAAAATGCGGCAATTGCTAACATGATTTGCACAGACTTAAGCATCGCTACGAGTGAGAAAATTTCATCGTAGTCAACACCTTGAACTTTGTCAAAAACCTTTTTCGACAAGTCTAGCTTTGTAGATAGTAACACTACTATCAGCGTCCATCTTCCTCTTGAAGATCCATTGATTTTCTATGGCTTGCTGATCATCGGGCAAATCCATCAAAGTCCATACTTTGTTCTCATACATGGATCATATCTCAGATTTCATGGCCTCAAACCATTTCATGGAATCTGGGCTCATCATCGCTTCCTCATAGTTCACAAGTTCGTCATGGTCTAGTAACATGACTTCCAGAACAGGATTACCGTACCACTCTGGTGCGGATCTCACTCTGGTTTACCTACGAGATTCGGTAGTAACTTGATCTGAAGTTACATGATCATCATCATTAGCTTCCTTACTAATTGATGTAGTAGTCACAAGAACAGATTTCTATGATGAACTACTTTCCAATAAGGGAGAAGGTACAGTTACCTCATCAAGTTCTACTTTCCTCCCACTCACTTCTTTCGAGAGAAATTCCTTCTCTAGAAAGGATCCATTCAAAGCAACGAATATCTTGCCTTCGGATCTGTGATAGAAGGTGTACCCAACATTTTCTTTTTGGGTATCCTATGAAGACGCACTTCTCCGATTTGAGTTTGAGCTTATCAGATTGAAACTTTTTCACATAAGCATTGCAACCTCAAACTTTAAGAAATGACAGCTTAGGTTTCTTGCCAAACCATAGTTCATACGGTGTCGTTTCAACGGATTTAGATGGTGCCCTATTTAACGTGAATGCAGCTGTCTCTAATGCATAATCCCAAAACGATAGTGGTAGATTGGTAAGAGACATCATTGTTCGCACCATATCTAATAAAGTACGGTTATGACGTTCGGACACACCATTATGCTGTGGTGTTCCAGGTGGCGTGAGTAGTGAAACTATTTCACATTGCTTTTAACTGAAGGCCAAACTCGTAACTCAAATATTTTACTTCTGCGATTATATCGTAGAAACTTTTTATTTTTGTTACGATGATTCTCCACTTCACTCTGAAATTCTTTGAACTTTTCAAATGTTTCAGACTTGTGTTTCATCAAGTAGATATACCCATATCTGCTCAAATCATCTGTGAAGGTCAGAAAATTACGATACCCGTCGCGAGCCTCAACACTCATCGGATCACATACATCAGTATGTATTATTTCCAATAAGTCAGTAGCTCGCTCCATTGTTCCGGAGAATGGAGTCTTAGTCATCTTGCCCATAAGGCATGGTTCGCAAGCATCAAGTGATTCATAATCAAGTGATTCCAAAATCCCATCAGCATGGAGTTTCTTCATGCGCTTTACACCAATATGACCTAAACGGTAGTGCCACAAATAAGTTGCACTATCATTATTAACTTTGCATCTTTTGTCTTCAATATTATGAATATGTGTATCACTACGATCGAGATCCAATGAACCATTTTCATTGGGTGTGTAACCATATAAGGTTTTATTCATGTAAACATAACAATAATTGTTCTCTAACTTAAATGAATAACCGTATTGCAATAAACATGATCAAATCATATTCATGCTCAACGCAAACACCAAATAACACTTATTTAGGTTCAACACTAATCCCGAAAGTATAGGGAGTGTGCGATGATGATCATATCAATCTTGGAACTACTTCCAACACACATCATCACTTCACCATTAACTAGTTTCTGTTCATTCTGCAACTCCCGTTTCGAGTTACTACTCTTAGCAACTGAACCAGTATCAAATACCGAGGGGTTTCTACGAACACTAGTAAAATACACATTAATAATCTGTATATCAAATATACCTTTGTTCACTTTGCCATCCTTCTTATCCGCCAAATACTTGGGGTAGTTCCGCTTCCAGTGACCAGTCCCTTTGCAGTAGAAGCACTTAGTCTCAGGCTTAGGACCAGACTTGGGCTTCTTCACTTGAGCAGCAACTTGCTTGCCGTTCTTCTTGAAGTTCCCCTTCTTCCCTTTGCCCTTTTATTGAAACTAGTGGTCTTGTCTACCATCAACACTTGATGCTCTTTCTTGATTTCTACCTTCATCGATTTCATCATCATGAAAAGCTCGGGAGTCGTTTTCGTCATCCCTTGCATACTATAGTTCATCACGAAGTTCTACTAACTTGGTGATGGTGACTAGAGAATTCTGTTAATCACTATCTTATCTGGAAGATTAACTCCCACTTGATTCAAGCGATTGTAGTACCCAGACAATCTGAGCACATGCTCACTAGTTGAGCGATTCTCCTCCATCTTTTGGCTATAGAACTTGTTGGAGACTTCATATCTCTCAACTCGGGTATTTGCTTGAAATATTAACTTCAACTCCTGGAACATCTCATATGGTCCATGACGTTCAAAACATCTTTTGAAGTCCCGATTCTAAGCCGTTAAGCATGGTGCACTAAACTATTAAGTAGTCATCATATTGAGCTAGCCAAACGTTCATAACGTCTGCATCTGCTCTTGCAATAGGTGTGTCACCTAGCGGTGCATCAAGGACATAATTCTTCTGTGCAGCAATGAGGATAAACAGATCACGGGTCCAATCCGCATCATTGCTACTAACATCTTTCAACACAATTTTCTCTAGGAACATATCAAAATAAACACAGGGAAGCAACAACGCGAGCTATTGATCTACAACATGATTTGCAAAATACTACCAGGACTAAGTTCATGATAAATTTAAGTTCAATTAATCATATTACTTAAGAATTCCCACTTAGATAGACATCCCTCTAATCCTCTAAGTGATCACGTGATCCAAATCAACTAAACCATGTCCGATCATCACGTGAGATGGAGTAGTTTCATTGGTGAACATCACTATGTTGATCATATCTACTATATGATTCATGCTCGACCTTTCGGTCTCCGTGTTCCGAGGCCATATCTGTATATGCTTGGCTCGTCAAGTATAACCTGAGTATTCCGCGTGTGCAACTGTTTTGCACCCGTTGTATTTGAACGTAGAGCCTATCACACCCGATCATCACGTGGTGTCTCAGCACGAAGAACTTTCGCAACGGTGCATACTCAGGGAGAACACTTCTTGATAATTAGTGAGAGATCATCTTAAAATGCTACCGTCAAACAAAGCAAGATAAGATGCATAAAAAATAAACATCACATGCAATCAATATAAGTGATATGATATGGCCATCATCATCCTGTGCTTGTGATCTCCATCTTCAAAACACCGTCATGATCACCATCGTCACCGGCGCGACACCTTGATCACCATCGTAGCATCGTTGTCGTCTCGCCAATCTTATGCTTCCACGACTATCGCTACCGCTTAGTGATAAAGTAAAGCATTACAGCGCAATTGCATTGCATACAATAAAGCGACAACCATATGGCTCCTGCCAGTTGCCGATAACTTGGTTACAAAACATGATCATCTCATACAATAAAATTTAGCATCATGTCTTGACCATATCACATCACAACATGCCCTGCAAAAACAAGTTAGACGTCCTCTACTTTGTTGTTGCAAGTTTTACGTGGCTGCTACGGGCTTAAGCAAGAACCAATCTTACCTATGCATCAAAACCACAACGATAGTTTGTCAAGTTGGTGCTGTTTTAACCTTCGCAAGGACCAGGCGTAGCCACACTCGGTTCAACTAAAGTTGGAGAAACTGTCACCCGCTAGCCACCTTTGTGCAAAGCACGTCGGGAGAACCGGTCTCGCGTAAGCGTACGCGTAATGTCGGTCTGGGTCGCTTCGTCCAACAATACCTCCGAACCAAAGTATGACATGATGGTAAGAAATTGACTTATATCGCCCACAACTCACTTGTGTTCTACTCATGCATATAACATCAACACATAAAACCTAGGCTCGGATGCAACTGTTGGGTAACGTAGTAATTTCAAAAAAATTCCTACGCACACGCAAGATCATGGTGATGCATAGCAATGAGAGGGGAGAGTGTGATCTACGTACCCTTGTAGACCGACAGCGGAAGCGTTAGCACAACGCAGTTGATGTAGTCGTACGTCTTCACGGCCCGACCGATCAAGCACCAAAACTACGGCACCTCCGAGTTCTAGCACACGTTCAGCTCGATGAAGATCCCCGAACTCTGATCCCGCAAAGTGTCGGGGAAGAGTTCCGTCAGCACGACGGCGTAGTAATGATCTTGATGTACTATCGTCGCAGGGCTTTTCCTAAGCACCGCTACAATATTATCGAGGATTATGGTGGAAGGGGGCACCGCACACGGCTAAGAATATGATCACGTGGATCAACTTGTGTGTCTAGGGGTGCCCCCTGCCCCCGTATATAAAGGATCAAGGGGGGGGGGGTGCGGCCGGCCAGGAGGAGGGCGCGCCAGGAGGAGTCCTACTCCCACCGGGAGTAGGATTCCCCCCCTTTCCTAGTTGGAATCGGATTCGGGAGGGGGAAAGAGGAGAGAGAGAAGGAAGGGGGGGCGCCGCCCCCCTTTCCTTGTCCTATTCGGACTAGGGGGGGAGGGGCGCGGGGCCCAGCCCTGGCCACCTCTCCTCTCTTCCACTAAAGCCCACTAAGGCCCATATACCTCCCAGGGGGTTCCGATAACCTCCCGGTACTCCGGTAAAATCCTGATTTCACCCGGAACACTTCCGATATCCAAATATAGGCTTCCAATATATTAATCTTTATGTCTCGACCATTTCGAGACTCCTCGTCATGTCCGTGATCACATTCGGGACTCCGAACAAACTTCGGTACATCAAGATGCATAAACTCATAATATAACTGTCATCGAAACCTTAAGCGTGCGGACCCTATGGGTTCGAGAACAATGTAGACATGACCGAGACACGTCTCTAGTCAATAACCAATAGCGGAACCTGGATGCTCATATTGGCTCCTACTTATTCTACGAAGATCTTTTATCGGTCAGATCGCATAACAACATACGTTGTTCCCTTTGTCATCGGTATGTTACTTGCCCGAGATTCGATCGTCGGTATCTCAATACCTAGTTCAATCTCGTTACCGGAAAGTCTCTTTACTCGTTCCGTAATACATCATCTCACAACTAACTCATTAGTTGCAATGCTTGCAAGGCTTATGTGATGTGCATTACCGAGAGGGCCCAGAGATACCTCTCCGACAATCGGAGTGACAAATCCTAATCTTGAAATACGCCAACCCAACATGTACCTTTGGAGACACCTGTAGAACACCTTTATAATCACCCAGTTACGTTGTGACGTTTGGTAGCACACAAAGTGTTCCTCCGGCAAACGGGAGTTGCATAATCTCATAGTCATAGGAACATGTATAAGTCATGAAGATAGCAATAGCAACATACTAAACGATCGGGTGCTAAGCTAACGAAATGGGTCAAGTCAATCACATCATTCTCCTAATGATGTGATCCCGTTAATCAAATAACAACTCTTTGTCTATGGTTAGGAAACATAACCATCTTTGATTAACGAGCTAGTCAAGTAGAGGCATACTAGTGACACTCTGTTTGTCTATGTATTCACACATGTATTATGTTTCTGGTTAATACAATTCTAGCATGAATAATAAACATTTATCATGAAATAAGGAAATAAATAATAACTTTATTATTGCCTCTAGGGCATATTTCCTTCATATACTGCTCATATCATGCATACAGTGTCTTGCATTGCATAGTTTAGACATCATATACACAATATTGAACACCATGTTCTTAGTTCAGACATCATATCGAATGCCCTCTGTTTAGCATATAAATCACATATGTGAATTAAATGATGCGTTCCTGATTACTTAGATAACATGTAGGTGAATTATGTCATGCGATCCTGTTTAGTTATTCATCATATCTTTGAATTATGTTATGCTATGCTATCCAGTTTAGATAGACATCATATATGTGAAATTATGTCATGCTATCCGTTTTAGTTAAGCAATATACATGTCAACTATTTCATGCCCTCTTTTTTCCACACTATCTATTACATCTGTCTCTCATACAATGTCTGTACATTCGACTATGTTTCTTGTTTATCAGCCATTTGAATTGGAGCGGGTGATGCCAGTATGTAGCGGACTAAAAACACAATCTTCAAATAAAACAGTGCTACCTCTTGGTGGAGATAGCACCCCGGTTGTACATGCACAAGAACCAGCCCTACCACACATAACCCAAACTCTCGCAGATTGTACCCCTACTACGATGGACAGAGAACCAGCTTCACCCAATCTAACCCCAACCCCAGCCGATAGTAACCCAGTTCCTGTTGACATAGCACCATCTCCACCACAAAGCTCCCAAACAAGAGTAGTTAGTAAGGCAGCTCCAGTGCCCATAGGGCCAGTACTATCACGGCGAACCCCAACTCCACCAGTTAGTACACCTATTCCTGTGGAGGAAGCACAACCAGCTAGTCGTAGTTTAGCATCTATCGCATTTGATGTTGTTAAATCGTATGTGCGTATCTTCCCATCTTAGAAATATTATACTGAAGATGAAGGAAAATGCCAGTTGCAGGTGTTTGTCCAGGAGTTATGTGTAAGTAATGTTATTCATGGCAATTACTTTGCTTCGTCCCATACATCCTACCTCCATGATGGTTATAATACAACAAATTTTCCCATTTTTCTCTATAGAGAAAGACCGATTTGCAAACTCAGGATGAGGTAAGCTGTGCTAATACCTATGCTATCGTCAAGAATGCTTGGTGGCAGTATCGGAATTACCTGAAGAAAACGTACTTCACCGGTAAAGAAACTCATCAAATTCCCTTACGTTCTCCTGAGACACATTTACTAGACGATGACTGGGAACACTTTGTTCTGTAATGGTCCCGAACCAAGAATGTGGTAAGGTCTATGAGCTCATTTTCTATTTTTAAGTATTATATTCTTACGTCTTACTGTACTCTGTTCATGTAGAACAAGTGCCTAAACCTGAAGAACAACTGTTCTAATTTAAGATTCCATTGCTACCATAGGACATAGATATATGTTTGTTTGATGCTTTTATTATGTACTAGTACTTGGCAATAGAAGACTTGGCAGTTTAATCCTGTCCACCTTACTAATGAACTGGTTCACCGAAATGAGTTTCCTATACTAGTACATGCTAAACTTGTTATGTGTTTGCTTGTTTCTTCTTTTAGAATGCTGACAGAATATTGGGGAAGAGTGCCTTATTAAGCAACGGTAAAGGAAGTAATGCAGATAAGGTTCAGGATAGTGACACATCATGTCTTGGTTTAGTGTTGGAGTTACTGGCCACTACCGCTTGCACAAGCTATTCAAACTCACCGTCTGAATCAGTTCGGTTTCTTGAATCTCAACTACAAGCTGAAAGACATCGACCAGCTGTTTTGCGACAAGAAGCGGAAGGACTGCGGAAGTCCCTGGAGCATTCAGATGCATACTTTCTGGTGCAACATCAAGCGTTGGAGGATTTTAGCGCCAAACAAGACAAAGCTAATCAGCTTGCTAAGCTTATTGCCAGCATGGTGGATACCCAGGATAACGTTTCTTGAGCTCTTCTGAAGTTGTTTCAGTTATGCTCTTGTTTTGCTGCCGCGTTTATTTGCACTGGTGGCCAATTTTGACGGCCAGTGTATATGATATGCTGCTTTGTTCCCTATATTTGCACTGGTGGCGAACTTTGATGCCCAGTGGATGTAATATGTGTAATAGCCGTGATAGCCTAGCATTAGTTGCTTACTTATTTATTTCCTTGTTGTCTTGTTTATTTGTTTGCTTGTAGTCATTGCAGTTATTTTTCCGCGGTTAACTAGTGGCTGCAATAACCTATTTTTAAAACTAGGCCACAATAACCATGGGGTAATATTTACTATAGTGACACTGGGCCTCCTACGGGCCGTAGAAATAGTGGGCCTTCTACGAGCCATAGAAACAATAGGCCTTCTACGGGCCGTATCATCAATGGGCCTTATACGGGCTGTATGATTGATTGGCCAAACATGGGCCAATAACAGGCCGCATTATGGCCGTAAACGGGCTAGAGTTGGAATCATCCGTTCATGGGCCGACCGTAATGGGCCATCGTTAATAGGCCGTATTTGATAACGCTATGAAAACGGCCCAACGTATTAACGAACCACAAACGGGCCGACTGTAACCATAGGCTGAATTTGGCCCACAAGCAGAAAATGACAGTAACGGGCCGTAAGTAAATGAATGCTGGAAATGAGCCCAAGAATAAATGGGCTCTGAGAAGGCCGAAAGATAACATGGGCTGGAAACGGCCCAACGGAATAACGGGCCGTTAATGGGTATAAAGTGATACATTGTTCATTATGGGCCAGTTTCACCACGTGTCATTAATGGGTGTAAAGTGATACACTGTTCATTACGGGCCAGTTTCACCACGGGCTGTTAATATGCCAAGAGTTACATGGGGCCTCATATGGGCTGAAAGACGTCATGGGCCATACATGGGCCAGAAGTGAAAACGGGCTGGAATCATATTGGATGGCCCAGATGACGCTACTGGGCCTAATTCGTAGGGCGTAACGGGCCTTGGGTTAGCGGGCTGTAAATGGGCTATATGCGAACATGCCGTTAACTGGCTTTCCATGGGCTGGCCTGCCACCTTTTGACCAAGTCAAACAGGCCGGCCTTTTCACAGGAATGGGCCTCTATTGGGCCGTGCCACGTGTTGACGTATCATAGGCGCCTTCCGTCCAATGAGTGGTTGACATCTGTCCCAACGATGAGCCGACACGTGTTTCCTCCAGCCAATGATGATTTTACACATGGAAAATCCCCATTGGTCGGGACTGTTAACGGGTTATCGGATGCAAAACCCGACCCGATAGCTTAACGGCGTTCCGTTACGGTGGATGCCACGTGTCGGTCACTCTTGACGAAAGCACTTCTGTGACGCGCGATTTATCGTCATGGAAGTGGACACTTCCGTGATGATAATTTTGGTAATGTCATGGAACATTTCTACGACAGCACAGGTATGACTATCTTGATTCTGTCATAAATTTGTCATGGATGTACATGCATGAAAAAAAGCAACCTACTGTGACAAACATGTATCATCACGGAAGTGTATTTTTTTGTAGTGGCACAACCACGTTTTTCAAGGACTTTGCTGGTGCTCCTTCAGGTTCGACAATCACCCTCTTCCTTTTTGATGTCTGATGCACAAGAACAACATTTGAGTGGAAAAAACATGGTATGATGACAGATGGAAAATGTATTGATAATGGATGGGCATGGCATCTCGACATATATGATGAGTAAACTAAGTAGATGGCGGTGCAACGAAGTAGAAGAAATGCAAGACAACATGTGCAAGATACGCGAAATCAATAAAACCTTGCCAAATTAGAACAGGCACCTTGATGGGTGAACAGGACAGGCCATCTGCCTTTGACTCCTCGAGGTTAGAATAGTCATTAGGATCATATTCTGAACAAGAATCAACAGGTGGGGAGCGTATGAGTTTCATTGCATCCAGAATGGCACTCAATGCCTTGGTGCCAATTTTGTAAGTCACTGCGGTGTTTAGCTTCAAGAGTGGACTGCTGCTAGTGCGACACAAAGCAGCTACACAGATCATAGTGTAGATATAACGGGAAAACCGTAAGCATCAGAGTAAAATCAGCAAAGTGGAACTTGCTGGAATATATGTGCTAGTATTGCCGGTACGGCTAGAAAGGCTTCGGATACCAGCTCTCTTCAACTGAAGGTGCGGTACTGTTAATATCAGTGTAACTCTCAAAGGCGACACAGCTCCCCACATTTCCTTGCTATTCTTATAGGATTCAAGTGGGCAGGCCACTACAAATCCTATTCCCATGTTTACAACATCCTATGAATCAAAGAGGCCCGAAGAGTTCAAAGTGTCCATACCAACCGACCGTATAGACCTCTACACTGCAAATGTCCCTACTCATCTTCACTACAAGGAACATAGTGTACTACTATCATACTCCCTCCGTTCCAAGATATAAGTCTTGGTAGAGATTTCCACTATGGATCACATACAGATGTATCCAGATACATTTTAGAGTGTATATTCACTCATTTTGCTCCATATGTAGTCCATGGTGGAATCTATACAAAGACTTGTATTTAGGAACGGAGAGAGTACTTATTAAAGAAGAACGGAAGAGGAACATGCTAAAGAAGAGCAAGCAGATTTTGGATAATAAAATGTTCATTGCGCAATGCCCACACATGATGAACCAGAGCGCATTAAGAAAGAAACTCCCTGCTATCTCTCTATGTGTGGTGCACGTGCTTTTTCGAAAGTAAAGTAGGAACATTAGCTGACCAATTAAATGTTATCTGTTTTAGTAATATCAGCATCATATCAGATTCATACTTGAGCAACAAGTTTGCAATTATGAGTGGCACGTTGTTTAGCTTGATGGATTCAGGAGCAGTGCTAAGCAGGTACGATGATGGTACTGAATATAAAGGCATGTCTACATGCAAGTCGAGTGACTTTTGTCATTTGGGTTAGTCGACAATTTCAGGCGGTTGGATGAAGATCCTACATCTCCTAACCCTTCTTCTTCCCCGTCTCTGATTCTTCCCATATAGAACACCGCACGGGCCGCCGGCCGGACCACTGGCCCCCACCGCATGTGTTCCTCCGCCCCCCCCCCCCCCCCCCCCCCCCGCGTCAAGTTTTCTTCATTCGACGAGCCCCCCCCCAACCAAAGTCCCCACCCGAGCCCCTTCCTTCGCACCGACGAACTCCGATGAGCTCTGAAAAATTGACTGACCCAATTTTGAAATTTAATCTACTGTGATTTAACTAGTGTGGAATATAAAAGGGGAAAACCATAAGCATTGGGAGTATAGTGTTGAGCGTGCCATGGCAGATCTGAAGGTGCAAATCGGACAAAGGCAACTTCGCAACCAATGTTTGCTTTCAACTAGCAAGTAAGTGATGGACAAGAAATCAGAGTAAAGAAGTGGCGATCTATTTTCTTGCTGCAATAAATAAGTTGAGAAGATATGAAAGAGTACCGCCTCTGGTGCGGCGACGTGTATGCATCCACTGAGAATTTGACAGTGTTGCGGTAGCGATGGTTGTCAGCGGCGTGGAAGCAGATCTAGGAAGGTAGACGGTGGCGGTGGGGCACGGTGGACGAGACGGTCATAGGAGCGGTGCCGGCAAGGTGGACGACAGTGGGGATGAAGCGAGAGGACGGGATGCAAGGATCCCGGTCCGAAGCCGTGGATGAGAGAGGTCGATCTCTTGTAATGGACGACGGCGTCGGGGTATTAGCTCCTACATGGTGGAGGAGGACGGCGGTGGATGGGGTGGCGGACGGAGGAGGCTGGGGTGGAGAGGGTGTTTTGGCGCCCACGGAGTACGAATGGGGAAATGGAGGTGGAGAGGAAGGGGGAACCATGTCTTCAGGGTGCGCTTGTCTCAAATGCGAGGAAATGTACAAACGTAGCCCTCGTTTCAAATTTCCTACATCACAGCAATATTAGTCGGTTGGGGATAGGACGGTAATCTCGCATACACCGAATATTTGCCGACGAGAGTTTGTTTTTGGCGCCCACCGTGTATGAATCGGGGAGGGAGTCGATTTCGGCCGAGGACACGTTGTGTTTTGGCGCCCACCATGTATGAATCTAGGTGAGAGACGGTTATGTCACGTTTGAGTGAAATTACAAACCTACCCCTATCGAAACCTATAGAAATCGAGCAAATAGGCTTTGCGTGGCAGGGATAGGCAGTAGTAATTTCCATCTTGCAGATTTTGGTTTTGGGCGATTACTGCGACTTTCCCCGCTTCGTTCAAATTTTGCAGAGTGCACATTTACCGTGCCAACTCAATTCGAATCCCGTTTGTATTCTATTTTTTCGGGCGGGGTCCATTTTTGATTGGAATAAAATTCTATATACATCATTTTTTATATATACTTTCAAAAGCACAAGAAAGAATTCTGCTCCTTTATATGTATAATATGATTTACAAATACAATGATCTCAAAATCATAAGGTTGAATTCAAAAAGTTAAACCAAATTATGTTCTACTAAATGTATGGATCAGTAATATCTACATATTACATAACATAGATGTGCGTGAATTCATATGAGTATGCATGTTTGATAGATCAATTTTGGTTCGAGTATGGATTACATGTATCATCATCTCAAATTGAAATATTTGAATCCCTTTTATGTTCACTCCTTTCACGCCCATCTCTCTCGCATGCATGCTCCTTCATGTAGCTATCACTCTCTTTTCTCCAGCTCACCCGCACGCTCACTTCATGTTTCTCCTATCCTCGCAAACATGGTCTCTCGACGTCTCCCTTGAGAAGTGTCACACTCTCCCTATCATTATACATTACACGGTTTTCATTATCTCTCACGTCTCTATCGATCTCTCGTATCACTAGGTACCTAAGCTTTCTTTTTCACCGCCACACACACAGTCTCCACTCGTCTTTCACTTTGTCTTTCTCTATATGGGATTCTCTCACACACCCTATATGTCTCTAGATATGAATCATACCACTAAAATTACTCTCTCTCTCTCTCCTGTAGACACAACATTTGTTGCGGTCTCCTTTTCGTCTCCATCCCAGACTGACATTATTCATTTGTTTACCAATCAGACAAACTCCCCCCCCTCTCTCTCTCACACACACACAACTCCTGCTTCCACTCCCCTTCCCGACTACCATCTCTCTCACACACACAAAACTCTCGCTTTCGCACCCCGACTCGTATTTCTCTCACAAACATTTATCGACTAGCCTCTAGATAGGTTTATACACCCGCACACTCGTGCTTCCACTATCGCATACATGTCTCTCTCCCGCTCCTTGTATCTATGTAGATTTTTCTTCCCTTCTTGAGACATGCCCTCTCGATCGTGCACACACACACTATCGCCTCATTTTAAGTTGATACCTCTCGCACACACACTCTTTGTGTCTTTGTCACACATGCACTCCGTCCTCCTCCTCTCTCCCTCTCTCTCACACACATGGGCTTTTTGCAACAACTAGCAAGATGCCCATGCGTTGCACGGAACATGAAGATGCATTTGTATGAGTAGTTTATCTTGTGGGAGAAAAGGATGAACAAGGGAAGGCCTTATTTGCAAGTGTGGAGAGGGGTGTGGGTATATTTTTGCAAAATTGCCATAGTTTCCTTCCTATCTGTCAGATATAGATCGAACGGCCTATATTGCAGGATGGCAGGCACACGATCATCACCGACTATGCTTTTTATAAGAGTAGGGATAAAAAATAGAGTTGGTGATGATGGCGGGCCTGCCATCCTGCAATATAGGTCGTCCGATTTATATCTGACGGATAGGAACGAAACTATGGCAATTTATCCGCACTCCTCTCCACATTTGCGGATAAAGCCTTCCCTCGTTCATCCTTTTCTCCCACAAGATCTTGATGTTCCGTGCAACGCACGGGCATCTTGCTAGTAAGAGTAGAAATTAGACATATACCACTTCTCGAATCTTGAAACCAACAACATTCCTCCCTTATCTCATCAAAACCGCCAAAGGAATATATTTTGAGTGAAACATAACATTTTTTAAGTGATATACGTATTTCAAAACTAGACATTTTTTCTATCAAATCGGTGAATATGTATTAATCTACTCTGATCGTGTGGCAACGCATTGGCACATTGCTAGTAGTTATTATATTTTTTTGGACACCAGACAAACGGTGGAGTACGTATACGAAGAGAAGAGGCGTACGCACGCAGTTAGTCTCTCGTTTTCTCGCACACATGAGTGTTACGTAAAGGCAACGTTATCAAATAAACCCTAAAACCCTAGCTGCACGATTGCTGCATTCGCGGGTACCGGGTACGTGGTGGAGCGCACCTTTATAGGAATAGTCAGCTCGCGTGATAATTTGATCCGTCGGAGTTGATGGTCAGGACCACAGGTGAACGACTTGGAGGCAGTGGTTCGCTAGTTGCCACAGATCGAGTAGCCACGTTTAAAATATCATTTTTAGCAGGGTTAAGAGTTCTGATTTTCAATGGCGCGTTATAAGTACTAAGTAGTTTTTAGAACGATTGGTATGGAGCGAAAATGGAATTCATAGTACTATGTACCTCCTTGGCGTATGCTTGTATGGGTTTATGTTGCGAGATGTTGAACCTGGTAGTTCAAGGGCAAATACTATGGTTTAGATTTAGATGTTGGTTTTCAGTAATGAAAATCGGAAGGGGGAAACCCTTCTTTGATTAAAAGAGCTATTACCTCCGTTCTGGTTTACTAGTCCCCATCGTATTTTGGGTCAAAGTTTGTCCATGAATTTTACTTGTAAAATGTGAATGGAAAAGGAGATTTTGTTATACGCAAACAAAAAAGGAGTGGAGGGAGTGATTGCTCTGACACGGACGCGACCTCTCATAGCGCAGGCATTAAACCGGCGCGCTGGCCAAGAGGGCCCCACTCGCTACAGGCCCGGTTGAACACGCCTCCTCGCCGCATGCAATCGGCTTCAGACTGCCCCGCCTGCCTTCATTGAATCCGCGCGTGTGCCGGCAACACGTCCTTCTGCGAGCCGGCTGGCATTTTTGAACACAAAAATGACCAAAATATAATTAATTACGCATGGTCTTGACTTGTTGTGCTCGCACTGATAGCAGGAACTAGAGGTTTTTCTTTATTCATAACTCTCCTCAATTTTTTTGGCTTTGAAGTGAATCATGGTTGTGGACATTATGTATGAATGTGGAGATATCTGTGAACATGAGTTTGATGTGGAAGCTGAACTTGGAATGTCGGGCTTGCGCGTGAACTATACCATGTCCAATGCTTCGTCTGTTATTGTTTGGAAAGTAATTGCTGTTATTACATGACCCGAAAAAAATTGTGCCACATCAGTAGATGCACGGACATCACAACAGGCATGCTGACTGGATAAACATTTGAACCTAGCTACTACGAAGGAAATTTTGTATTGACAACAGTTTTAGATAACAGGAGATGCCTAGCCTGCTCTGTTCTGCTAGCTTATTTCTGGCTTCTTCCCTCTCTTCTTTGGCATGGGTGAAGAGAGCATCTGATTGCTCTTTTCGCTTCTTCAGGAGCTCAGCTACATTCTCAAGGGCTGTTGCATGCTTTCTTTCAGCCTTTACTAGAGCCACGAGGACACGAACAACTGACAACTCCACCTGGCTTGTGTGTAATCCAGCATCATCTGGGAATTTGCACCTTGTGTCTAATCCAACATCATTAGGGAACTGGCACCTTGTGTGTAATCCAGCCTTATTCTGGAAACATGATCTTGAGGTTGACCATACTTCCCTCCTCGCAGGAACTGCATCCTAACATGAAGTTACTTCTTTTTTAGATCAATACTCAGAGCAACCCAGATCCATTTAGTAGAAGCCAGATAAACAGAACTGGGAGAAGTGAATTCAAAAGGAAAAAAAATAAAAACAGACTACAAGGTGAGAACACCCACTTCCTACATCAAGCTAAAAAAAAGCATTAGGACGATTAAGACTCTTCTTATGAAACATCGAAGAACACGAGGCTTAAGAGAAACAGAAACTACAACATATACACATCGAAGAACACGGGGCTAAACGAAAGTAATTGAAAGGGTGTTACTTACCAAAGCTCGTTTTACAGGTTCGGTGCAGCTCCTCTTTAACTTGCCACGCTCCTTGAAGATGTCCCCAATATCCCGTGTTTGGTCTTCATTGCTCCTCTGGATGTTCGCACTCGTGGTTTTAAAATCTCAACATGGCAAGAAAAATGGAGGCTATAACCAGTTACTTTTATGGGAACAATAGCACCCAGGAAATTTGAAGGGTAGGTATGAACAAAGTTGGAACTGCACATATACTGCTAAGTGATTCAATACACACATTGCCAATCGAGGAGGAGAACAATGGTCGCAGCGGCCTCTATGAGTCATGGTCGGCAACGGGAGTCAGTTCATTGTCCACGACAGTGGTGCTTCTGCGCTTGGCGTCGGCTTCCGGGAAGCAGATCCGAGACCGTGGAAGACGGTGCCGGGGAAGAGGCTCCGTGTACGACGACGATGGTGGACCGGCTCCAGTGCAGCGTACGAGGTCGTCGATGAGGCAGATACGCTGCGGTGGATGAGTGTGCTGATGTAGAAGGGGAGGAGCACAAAGGCTGCGGTGTCGTGGAGAAGTCTATTTTGCGGTGGGGATAGAAAATGGGGAGTATTCAGGTGTACTACTCTGGGTGCCGGGGTGGGGTTTGCTGGGTAGGGTGAACCTGAAGTTACGAAAACAGCCCCCTACCAACCGTCATCCGTAGGCCTGTTCCGAAGGCTACGATGGTAACTTCCCACTGCTCGAATCAGGGTCGCGGGAGATTTTCCCACCGACCTCAAAATTTTGTGACACTGAACTCCCCGTGTGGCGTGTTGGGTGATTAGGCTAAGCAACTAGCGAGTAGTACTAGTAAACTTTGCATATTAGGTTTGACCGAAGTCAAACTTCCTAAAGTTTGACCAAGTTTATAGAAAAATATAAACATTTACCATAACAGATATGTATGATGTGAAAGTACATTCAATAATGAATCTAACGGTATTTATTTGTTATTGTATATGTTAATATTTTTTGTTATAAACTTTCTGAGAGTTTACAAAACTTGACTTTGACCAATGCTAATACGCGGACTTAAATAAAAACGGAGGGTGTACACATTTGTTTTCTTAGTATGTAGTGAATTAATCATTTGTTGAAATTGTGAAATAAATATATTAGGCTACTGACTTCGAGTGTAATGGTCTATACAATTCAATAGTTACAATCATTGTCGAATTCCAAGATGTATACGAGGTCTATAGTACTTCACAACATGCTCAAACTCGCATAATCCCAGTCAAATGACAATCAAAATGCATTTCATAGTTATTACTTTGTAGGATGCAGCAAAAACAACAATAACTCTACATCAGCCATTATAAAAGCAACATTTTGAACATATGTGTGAATGAAACGTGCAGAGAGAGCTTGTGAAGATGGAGCAGATAGGGTGGGAAATATTGTATGTATGTGGACGAGAGAGTAGGAGACAAACCTAACGAAACGTAGAGAGGGAGATAGAGAGAGAAAGAGAGAGGAAGAAGTTAGGTCTATGAGAAAGATGGAGACATGTAATATACGTGAGATGCGTGTGCATCCGGATTCTGTACATGTGGAAGGAGAAGAGACAACAGGTTTGATGAGAGAGCTAGAAAAACATGGACGAGAGGAGAAGGATCTCGTGGGTTGAGGGACTGATAAATTTGTGCGGGGGAGAGAGGGATTGGTAATTTTGTGCGAGAGAGAGAGGGTGGGGGGAGGAGTCAGTCAGCCGTCGTCACATCATCCTGCTTCCAAATGGCCCCGCATTCTCTAGCGCAGTGTGGTCGCCGTCTTCGATCTCCTCGATGCCCTCTTTGAAGATTGAGGTGTTGTGCATGCTGGGGTGCAGAGAAGCACAAGCGAGAGTGGTCGCCATATAACCTTGGATGGGGATGAATTGTGTGCTCAGGGGAGGGGGTGTGTGTGCTATGTGCTGTGTGGTGTGTGTGTGTCAGATATTGAGAGAAAACAAACCTAAGGAGAGAAATGTCTGTATATGTGATGGAAAGCTACATGCTAAACATGGTATTCATGAAGAGATTGTGCGTGCGAGATAGAGAGCGATGTGCGGGCCTTGAGGTGGGCAGGGGCTGGTGAGGGTGTCAAAATGTGTGTGTTGATGCATGTGTTACATGCGATCGTGCGAGGGACGTACGAATCGAGAGAGATGGTTGTTGTGTTACGGATGCTCCTCTCTCTCACACACACACAAACACACACAAGTAAAATAGAAGACCGTTCTCTCATGTATACACAAGTACACAACGTATCGGCATCTATCTATGTCTCACTCATGCATGATCATTTGCACATTCACACCTCTGTATGTCTCTATCACTCGCACACCGTCTCCACATTGCCCTTCTGCCACAACATACATATGGACACATACACACGTTCTCTCTCAGTCACACACACAAAATCAGTATTAAAAAACTAGGGCACACCTAAAACGTCCAAATCCAAATAAACACGAACTGGAGCTAAATTCAAATATATGGAAATATTGTAGCGTCAAGAACTTTTCCAGGAAAAAAAGTTGAGTAATATTCAGGGATTGTTTTCACACACACAAAAAGGTTCGGTGGATGTCCTTCGAGCGCGACACGGTGACGCACCGTTCGGTCGACCGCGTGGCCGCGGTTCACGCGCTTGCACAGGATTCCGTATCGTGGTTGTGGTAACAAATAAAAGCGCTGCCTAAGTCTAATGTTTACGTGTACTAGTACAGTTTTCTTTTAAGTTTGACAAACCCTATATAAAACTAAACTAAGCTCCCATACGCGCACTCATCAATATGCCGCCGCCGTTGCGCATGCCGGCGCCCGCCTGCTCCGGCCAACAATTTCTCACCCATCACCGCCGTGTCACTGCCAAGCCGAAGGCTCTCTCGCTCACGTCGTCTGCAGTCCCTCCTCGCGATGCCGCCGCGCTGCCAAGCACGCGAGCAGCTGGTGGAGCCACGTCTATGCACGCAGCGTACGAAGAGGAGGACGAGCGCATGCTCCAGCACGCTGACGAGGAGGAACTAGCATGTCATTGTCGTCTCCACCCGCGCGGAGGAGGCACGCATGGTCGCTGTCACGGCGGAAGTCGGTCGCGCGCGCATCGACCCTGCAAACCGGGTGCGGACGCGGAATCTACCTTCGAGACCTTGAATTCCACGTGGATCCTGCAATCTGAACGAGCAATTTGGGTCAGTGGACTCTTGTGAGCCGTTTGATGCAACATGGATGGCTAGAAGGGCCTCTTCAACCTTCGAAATTGATGGACGGTTCATCTTCTCAGCCCGCCACATGCCTAACCGACTTCGCCGCCGTCGCACCCTCCCCTGAACCGCCTGCTACCACCATGCTCCCCCCACCCCCGCCATCCATTTGACCCCGGGCACGATCCATTTTTTTCCAGCAAACTGCATTCCACACCCAACATTCATAAGATAGATCATGGGCACCCTGCCACCCTAATATAGATACTGGGGTAGCTTCTCTGTCGTCTTGTTCCTTCGCTCCGTCAAACTTCTTTCACAAATCGACTGACCCAAATTATACTAATAGTATGAATGTATTAAGTACAGTAGGAACACGAAGATACGAGCATTAGTACCAACTGCAAGAAGAACAATAGTAAGACATAGTACTAGTACTACTGTATGTACTAAAGAGTTCAAATAACGAGAAAGAACATAAACATAGTTCTGCTGGGGCCTCAACACAACACACCCTTGAAAATAAACTAAACAACTAGTCCGCTTGACACTGCAGTAGAACCAGCATAAGCGACGACACTGCCACCTACTCGGAGTCCGAGTCCACGTCCTCGACTTCGTCCTCGTCCCTCTTCCTCTTCCTCTTTGTCGGTGCTTCTTTGCTTGAACCGGACACTGGGCTCTGCTTCTTCATCCAATCCTTGTAGATATTTAAACAAAGGTAGGCATCCATTTCCGCGTATAGGATGTGATCTTCATCTAATGTCTTCGACTCCCATGCATGATGAAACTTGTGGTGAGGTTTCTTCAGTTTAGCGTACGAAGGATCAATCATGGCTGCTGCCAGGGTCAGCATTGAAGGCTGAGAGGAGGACACCAGGCTTGCCTTCTGGAGATCGAAGGGACGGCCTACAACGAGGCCTATCCGACCCAGGACATCCCTGTCATTCCTAAAGTCTACAATAACGAATTTCACTCTTCTGTCCTTGAGGAAGTTCTTAAAATCCTGGCACTCAACGTCGGCATGGCATATGTGGTAGACCAAGCACACGTTATGTACGCAAACCTGGATCACGATGGGCTTCTTCTTCTCTGCCTCCTTTAGTTTCTTCTCTCTTTGCAGGACTGTGGTGTACTCAACATCTAGCCCAGCGACCCACTCATCCGTTGAACTGTTGAACATGCGTAGGAAGCAAGCAAGGCATGCTTTCACCGTAGCGGATCCACGTGTGTAGATGACGAAGAACTCATCGCCGGTGATGGCTCTAACCTGGTACTCAGCGGCGACCATGGAGATTTGGGAGGCCCTGGATTTTGGAGGAGGGTTAGGGCAAGTTGAACTGGTGTAATGTGAAAGGACGGGACGACTGGGAGCAAACTGTTGTAAGGTACTGTACTAGTAGAAGACGGGGATGAGTAGGGCGTGCGAACAGCGTGGGGCTGCTGGCTTGCCCAGTGGATAAACGGATGCAAGGCCCCAAAGAGTTCTCGAGAACTATGCGGGACCCAGTAGATGTCATGTCTACTAGACCCATATCGTACGCCTGACGATATAGCTTCTGCCTGTTCGCATGCCATGCCGGCGTGTGGGTAACTTCACTTAATTCCGTCAACCGTCGCACCTCCCACGACCTTCGCCTCCCTCGCGCGGTCGCGCCCTTTGAGACTCGACCGGCTATAAATGAGCAATTTTTTGCCTACTCCACATGCATGATACTCCCTCTTGTCCTTTTTACTTCCGTCAACCGTTTGGAAAGTGTTTGACCAAATTTATACTAAAAATATCAATATCTACAATACTGATTATAATGAGTATAAGAACTACTATTAGATGAGTTAGATGAGTTAAAATTCTAATCCTGAACTAACCCTGAAGTAACTCTAGCGAAAGAGGTGTTTGGATGACAGGGTTAGATGGAGCATGGATACGGCGAGGTGCCTTCATGGGCGGTGCGAGAGGGAGGGAGGGAGGGAGAGGACGAGAAGCTTCGAGGAAGTGGGGAGGGATCTGCTATGGGGAGAGCGAGAGAAAAATGTGTTTTTTAGTGTCCCGAGAAGGACTAACCCAAATAAGCACCTCTTGGGTGGGTTAGATTTTTTTGGGTTAGTTGAATTCAAACTAACCCAAACTAACTCTAACACATGGATCCAAACAGGGCCAAGGTTAGCTTTTAGAGTACTACTACCCCCTTCTAGTTTAAAGGGCTCGATTCAAAATTTTCACCTACTCTTAGCAAGATAGAGGCGGTGGAATAGTTTTTGTAGTTCTTCACAAAAAAATGTTTTTACCAACGCATGCATGAACACTAGTTACTCTAACCCCCCTCTCTTCTTTAATTCTTTGCCACACCAGCATGTTTGCTATTCCCATGTGCATGATACCAGCTAAGATACCACCATTATGGCCAGCCTTAATCATCTCATGCAATAATTTAATGCACCTTGAAATATGAACATGTGTGGGCAGTGTATGTTTTTACTGACTTCAGACTATACCTAGCCCGGCATGCAAGATGAGACTTATTATGCATCGTTCCCCATACCTGCAGGAAGCCCGTCGTCTCCAAATCTTTTCCTCTCCATGCGTGGAAACAATATGCCTGCCAGACTCTCCTTCTCCCTCCGGCAGTCCCACCACTCCACCCCGTGTGGAAAAATCTGCATGCATGACTCTCCTCCCCCGGCCCTCGTCCAATCCGTTGTGACCATTAATATTTCCCCCCCTCCCCCCCCCCCTCGCGTAATTTACTCCAACAAATATGCCCATGTACTACCTCCTTTCCGGTTTATAGGGCTCAATTCAAAAATCTCACCAACCAAGGTAGATGATGAGTGGTGGAATAATTTTCATGGTTTATAAAAGCACTCAATTAATGCGCTCATTTTTCTCAAAGAATTGTGTTTACCAATGCATTAATTGCAATGCATGCATGCATGACGTACATGCATTGGTCAAGTTTCTCATAATCCTCGCATGCAATGAATTAATGCACCTTGAAATCTAAGCATGTGATGGGAGTAGCTATTACGTTAATCACGCAACATATCTTCCGGGACGCTGCTTCGGTTACTTAACTGCAGGTGCATTGGGTCACTGACATATGGGCCCAACAGGGGTCTGGCCCACATGTCAGTGACGCAACTGGACCTGCAGTTAAGTCAGTGCAGCTCAGTCCATACCTTACGTAGGTGTGCCATTGCTCGCTATAAATACTGCACCTCCCACGACATCGCTATCTCCTCCCCCTCATGTTCACTTTCATCGCTATCTCCTCCCCCTCCCTCTCACGTCGACCACCATGGCATCTCCCCTCCCAAGCCCTAGGCGCCCCTCGCTGCACCGCACGGACGATCACGCGTCGCCGTTCCATTCCTTGCCGCCACTAGTCGAGGAGGACGCGTCGGTGTTCCGCTCCTCGCCGCGACGCGACGAGGTGGACGCGTCTCCATTCCGTTCCTCACTGCCACTAGTCGAGGAGGATGCGTCGGTGTTCCGCTCCTCGCCGCGACGCGTCGAGGTGGACGCGTCGGCGTTCCCAATCTCGCCAGCACGCGCGTCGGAGGACACGTCGGCTCCCCGCTACGAGGAGAACACCGTGCCGCCCGCCGAGCCCCCCATCCTTGAGGAGCTTTGGAAAGAAATGGATGTCGCCTTGTGGGAGGCTTTGCGTCCAGCAGAGCACGCCAAAATAGAGGCGGAGAAGAAGCTCGAGGAAGAGAAGCGCACCGCGGAACAAGCTTCCTGGAAGGCCTATGTCACGTCCGAAAGAGTCAGGCAATTGGCTCTTTGGCAGAAGGCTCGTGCGAGGGTCGTGAGGGTGGCGGAGGACGCCCGTGCCGAAGCCCTGAGTGCAGTCGGGCCCAAGCGCCTCATCTACGCTTGGCGGTACGTGGACCCGGTGCACGCTTCCAACGAGGAGGAGTACCTGTTGGTGCCGGATCACCACACCGGTGAGATCGCGCTCGCCCGCCGACAAGCCGCCAATAAGCACCTCGCGAGTTGCGAGGCTGAGGAAGAGGCATTGTGTCGGCGCACTAGGAAACGGCCGCGCACCAGGGCACTCGTGGCGCGCCGCAAGCGCTCCTGCGAGCGCCGTGGCTTTTAGTAGGAGTATAATTTTTGTTTTGTAAGGCGATCTCATTAGTTTTGGCACGCAAATGATAAATCCCGAACGTTCAGGAATTATTAGCGTGCTTAATTAAGTATGTAAAAGGGAAAGTTTGGAACCATGTGTATTCGTACGCATTTTGTAAGTACGTGCATATAGCACAAACTTTACTATATACTATCGCACTACACGTCTCTCTCTATATATGCTTGCAGACTGTGCTACTCCCTCCGTCCAGGTCAATAAGTCATCTTTGGTTGTGCACCATGACCAAGAAGGAGGGAAGACTTATACACCTAGGACATTTTGATTAGTGAAATTAGGATAGCTGTCATGATAACTTTACATACAAACAGAAT
Organism: Triticum urartu; assembly: GCF_003073215.2. Classification (NCBI taxonomy): domain Eukaryota; kingdom Viridiplantae; phylum Streptophyta; class Magnoliopsida; order Poales; family Poaceae; genus Triticum; species Triticum urartu. Next base: position 467,109,939 of record NC_053024.1, on the reverse strand, counting down.
AGGATTGTTCATTTGTTAGACTTTTCAAGGACTTCTTTTTTGAAGAAAAAAAATCAGCATGGGAGATCTGTTTTCACGAATTGAACTTTGCACGTGCTATGCACATACCCGCGTACTAGTAATATACTAGTTGTCGTTGTCAAATCGAATAGTACTGCACCGTCCACTGCATGCCCGGCTGAACACGCCTCCTCGCCTCCATCAAACCCCTTCGTTAAACCCGCATGCAAACCGAGAAACCTACTCCGGCCCGCGGGGGGAAATTTGTCGGTTGCCGTTGGAGAATAATAGAGTCACGTCCAATCCATTTGAGTTATTTGCGTGTATGATTCTCCCTCCATAAAAAGTTAATTGCATCCTTAATCTTGTATTCTAAGTACTCTGTGGGTTCCATTGTCAGTACAGTGTACATGAATTGCAGGCTGGCTACAGATTCGTACAGAAAGTTAAAAGGAAACAAATCCATCCTTAATCATGTATTCTAAGTACTCTGTGGGTTCCAATGCCAGTACAGTAGCGAAAGAAGTATAGTATATATTAAAAAAAGCTAAAGTTTAGGACAGAATTCGAACTCAGGTCATCGCGCTGCGAGCATCCGGCCCGCACCAGTACACTAGGTGTTGGTTGCGGACAATGCAAGAGATAAAACTTTATAACAATGAGCCCGTCCATTGCAACGGATCCAAAGTAGAATAATACATACTCACAAATTTGAAAGAAAATATTTTACTTTTGATATACGTATCACTAAAAATATCTTGTGTTTCACTCCAAACAGTTTACTTTTGATATAACAATGATTGGACCAGTACTGTGATCACTCAAGCAAGTTGTCTGACATCGATATGACCCTAGCTGCTGGTATGTGTCTCATAAGTCAAGCGGCGTGTTGTAGTCATCATCACCTATCCACTTCCCGCAGCACAAATTCGCTTCTCCATCTTTGTCCGCTCTTCCATCCCTGCTAAGGCGCCTCCCCCTCGTCCAATCTTCCATCCCCGCTAAGGCACCTCCCCCCCTCGTCCGAAACCCAAGCACTAACAATGGCAGAACCGAGCAGCGTCCACCGAAAGAATGGCTGGAATTCACTCCCCGCAGAGGTAATCAAGCTCATTGTTCCACGTGTGGACAATCACAGTACCATGCCGCTCGCCGCGTGCTCGTCGGGGCTGTACCATTTACTCAAAGCCCTCAGGCCGGAGCTTTTTAAGCCAGCTCCTTGCTTGCTGATGCCGCCTAATATTCAGAAACGGCATGTCACGTAGCATAAAAACCGTAGGGTGGCAAGCATCAACCCCCTTGAATGCGATATGATCCCCGTCACCCTCAACTACATTAACGGTATGCACTAGGTCGGCATGAACACGTCTTGGATGGTGCTCGTCGACGGTCGCGACAGCTGGATGCTCGTGGAGGTCTACACCCGGCGATTGATCCCCCTTCCTTCGATTAACACTGCACTGCTTTGGCACCGCAGCCTAGAATACTCGAAATCTTACAGTAGCCAACATGCTACCAAGTTTCATTTGCTCAAGGTTGTAATCTTCCAAGTGCCCACAAGATCTGCGAATTATAAAGACTTCAGGCTAATTGCGTTCTTCAACCGTGGTCTCGCCTATCTAACAGGTCACTACGGTAAGTGGATAAATCTGCACGTCCATCACAGGATCATACATCCTCCATGGTTCTCTGATGCCATTGAACACAAGGGCTTCATTTACGCTGTCGACTCCTTCTATGGCTGGACGTATTGCTGGCCTACTCCAGTCATCGCTACAAACGGATGTTACAGCAGTATGTTACTTTCCTATGATATCATGATTGCTTGCTTATATTACTGTCAACATTTACTGGAAAAAATTCATGCTCATAACATGTTGTTCTTAAGATTGACTACATCAAGAGCCCTTTTTTATTTGACTACAAATTTTTTTGAGGGTTATCTGACTCCAACTTGATATGATGTTGTAGGCTGCCTGGTGTCCCTACCCTTCCTAATCCCAGAACTTTTCAAAGAAAAGCGGCATGGCAGTTGCAAGTGGTTCTTGGCTCGATCAGACGACGGCGAATGATTGATGATCGTTCGCACGTACCGGACGTGTTATTTCACAGAATACAATCACAGTCACTACAAGGTCTTTGAGCAGGATCCCAGCTTCTTTGGGCCTTCAGGAATTTTTGACAGGAGGTTGGTAAGTAGCCTTGGTACACGCTCTCTGTTTGTTGGACTGAATTATCCGATTGACCAGGAGATAACCGACGGCAAGGATCATGATGGCAGTGCGGTTTCGTTCATCAGGCAAAACTATGTGTACATAGCGTACCATGCGTCTCTGCATGCACCATACCCTGATATGTGCCGCCACGCTCTGCAGCCCAAAGTAGGAGAGAGGGTCGCAAGTATCAGACTTCGACCTGCTGGCTGGAGTTTCCCCCGTCAGGCACCCATCTGGTTCAAGCCGTCAGCCAATCTCCACAGCTTAATAAATAGTAACGTCTAACTGAGCCAGTTAGTTAGATGCGTACACTTGGTGTAGTAGGATCTTTATTTAGTTTGATGCATACACTTGTTCTTTCTTGGTAGCCCTTTTGTAATGATGGCTGATGTTTGGTTTGGAAGAGAGAGCTGAGTCTTCACTCTTCTGGCCTGCTTACTGCTTCTGTTGCACCCCCAGCCCTGGTTGCTGCTGCTGCTGTTTTCAATGTACAATCAATAGTATATTTCGTTTGTTGGTTGTGTGTTGTTAGAACGACAAACACAATGTTTTGGAAGTCGTTGCACGGTTCGATCCTTTAGCCCCGTACCATACGTAGCGCATACTATTTTTCATACGGAACACATTTTCTACTTGTTGATAACATGCAGCCCACTGATGAAGACCCAATAGAGAAGCCCATAATTAGCTAGAAGGGAGGCTCTTACATGAATCCGGCCCAGGTACATGCTCATGGTCCCCTAAACATAAATAAGTAAATAAATAAATAAAGCTAAATGATCATGCACCAGTTCTTTAAATTCACGATTTAACAGGAGTATATTATCTCCTATGATAGTGTCGTTACATTCAGTCCATATTACTCTTCGGCAAAGATAGCGACCAGTCTTCTTTCTCCCAGCATTTTCTTCCTGCAACCAGCGGACCCATGCAAATCATAGTCAACGTCGTAAATAGATCCGGTCCATTTTTATTTTTCAATAAGAATGTCCAACCCAGCCCAGCACATCGGTAGGGGGAGAATTAGGAAATGGACACAGAAGTAGTCTTTAGAATGCATTTATTATGTGATCAAACTCATCTTACCTGCTCATCGGACAAAATCCAAGTGCCCCTCAATGTCGGCATCTCAAGGGGCGTCAACTTGCAACTACGGACACGCCATGCTGGAGAGACACCCAAGGAAACATCCTCGTGCATTGCACGGAACATCAAGATGCATTTGTATGAGTAGTTTATCTTGTGAGGGAAAAGGATGAACGAGGGAAGGCCTTATTTGCAAATGTGTAGAGGGGTGTAGGTTTCTTTTAGCAAAATTGCCATAGTTTCCTTCCTATCCGTCAGATATAAATCGGACGGCCTATACTGCAGGATGGCAGGCACACCATCATCAACAACTCTGTTTTTATAAGAGTAGAGATAGAGATAGAGACTACTACCAATGTGCTGGCCCGTGCGTTGCAATGGATCCAAAGTAGTAGAATAATACTTCTTCACGTGCTTGAAATATAAACACTCTAGTTTTGATATACATATATCAATAAAAGTAAATCATGCTTCACTCAAAATATATTCCTCGGGATGTTTTGATGGTTTGAAGATAACAGGTTTTAAAAAAATTGGAGCTGTTTTTTTTACATTTTGTAGCGTGGCACGACATCTGGTGCACCTAAGCGTCTGAAAAAAATGAGTTTGGGTCGGTGGCACACCCTGCGGCAAGATGCCCGTGTGGGCTTCTTTTATAACTAGCAAGATGCTCGTGCATTGCAGGGAACATCAAGATGCATTTTTTTACAAAACACCTGTTGTGATTAACCCTTGTAGGAGTAATCCCATGTGTAAAAACTAATGATATCTCGAGAATTTTATCCGAAAAATGGTATCTTTGGAACAAGTTTTCTCTACTACTTGTGTCAACAGACATGACAGCTTGTCCATGGAAGTTGAACCACGGCGACCATCACGTTTCTTGTTTCTAGCAATGCCACACCCACACGCGATTCCCACGATGCCGCTCCAACCCACGGCACGACGTCCCCTGACGTGCGCCTCATCCCTCTCGGCCCCACCGCTCCTCTGCCTTTGTGTGCATGACATGTGGGCCAGCCGAACTGCGGCGACCATCAACTTTCTACCACAGCCACACCCGATTGGACGCGGTTTGCCAGCTCCGCTCATGTCCTCCAATCCGTACTCCCGCACCATCGAATTTTCATCCAGCGGTTGTGACACATTTTGTCCCGGGCACCAATCCTCGGCTGGAGTACTTCTATACAACAGGTAGTACCCGCCGGTGTGGCCATCTACGCCTCGTAACGCCTCGACGCCCAGGTGTGGCACCCTCGCCACGGCCACGCCACCACCGGCTAGTTCATCTCGAACGAGTGAGTCGCGAACCACGCCACCACCATGAGAATGACATGTGGTCGAGCTGTATTTAAGGTCTGCATGTCATTGACTCATAGGTCGGTGCACTAAGCCACTAAAGCTCGGTCTCGTGGGCCCCGAGAAGGAAATGTAACTCCTGCGGAAGGCCTTGTAGTGCTCCCGCAGTACGAGCTCGTGCCAAACCCAGATGAGATTTGGTAACCAACTAGTAAGGTACACGTGCATTGCACCCAAATCTCTACTCTCTATATCTATATCCGTATCTATATCTATACTCTTATAAAAACAGAGTCGGTGATGATGGTGTGCCTGCCATCCTACAATATAGGCCATCCGATTTATATCTAAGGGATAGGAAGGAAACTATGGCAATTTTGCAAAAAGATACCCACACCCCTCTCCACATTTGCAAATAAGGCCTTCTCATGTTCATCCTTTTCTTCCACAACATAAACTACTCATACAAATGCATCTTGATTTTCCGTCCAACGCATGGGCATCTTGCTTGTTATGAGTAAATAACACTCTATCAACGAGCCCCATCAGAAACCAAATTTCTTGGCTTCTGTGCTATAGCTAAATCTTCCCCTTGTTTCTGTTTTCCAACCCGGCGGCGGGCGGGGTGCGGTTTGCCAATAGTCGGTTTGCTCAACGGCGGTCCCACATGAAAGTGAAAATGCTAGGCAACACGCCTTCCCTAGCTATGTGGCGTGCCGGACGGGCCGTGGAGTACTCCCGATTCCCGGGCATGTGGGGGTGCGACGCGAACGCAGCAGGCCTTTTCCTTTTACTGGCAATGTGCCCGTGCGTTGCGACGGATCCAAAGTAGTAGCTAGGTTGCCGCATCGTCGGTTTGGTCACATGCGGTCCGACATGTTCTAGTGTTTCTAGCAAGATGCCCATGCTTTGCACGAAGTTGATGGAAAAGGTAAGCACAACTTATAAATTGATGGATGGAGTACTAGTTACAGTGATGCATAAAATTAAGCAAAGGGATCGCACATGTCGGTATTGACTGGAACGAGAATGCAATAGCACAATAAAAATTAAGGCCATGATGATGCGATCGCAGTGGTGGTTACAGGAGGCAAGAAGAAAGATGCATCCATCAACATAAGACCTCCTCCTCCTCAACTTAGTGCACCGGGCCACTGACCAGTGGCTAAGGAGCGGCGACTTTTGTGGCGAGGTCAAGGTGCTTCTCAGCAAAGGCATCCAAGGCTTCCAGCCGGTTGAGGAAGGCCAACATCGTAGCATCCTCAATGGCCTTGTAGATACCTATGTACATGATTTGCTCGTACATGTGGATGTATAGGTCGACGAATTCTTGCAGGCGAGGCACCTTGCGGCGAGCGTGACCTCCAGGTGGACATTCTTCATGGCGTCGGCGGGCAGTCACAGGGCCACCAGTGGTTGAAAGAGGTTCCGACCATGGAGGCTGATTAGGGTGGCAGGCAATGAGGAGCCCAGGCACGCAGGCTGGAGGAGTACGGCGATGTCATCCCCGAGCTTCTTGAGGACGGTGAACTTGTTGGTGGTGGCAACGATCATCTGGTCCAACTAAGAGTCGTAGTTGGCGTCGACGGCGGCCATCCACCAGCCGGTAGCGAACATCGTCTGGAGACGATCCTTGGAGCCATTGTTGGGTTTCGTAGTAATTTCAAAAAAATTCCTACGCACACGCAAGATCATGGTGATGTATAGCAATGAGAGGGTAGAGTGTAATCTACGTACCCTTGTAGATCGACAACGGAAGCGTTAACTTGGTTGATGTAGTCGTACGTCTCCACGGCCCGACCGATCAAGTACCGAAACTACGGCACCTCCGAGTTCTAGCACACGTTCAGCTCGATGACGATCCCCGGACTTCGATCCAGCAAAGTGTCGAGGAAGAGTTCCGTCAGCACAATGGCGTGGTGACGATCTTGATGTACTACCGTCGCAGGGCTTCGCCTAAGCACCGCTACAATATTATCGAGGACTATGGTGGAAGGGGGCACCGCACACGGCTAAGAATATGATCACGTGGATCAACTTGTGTCTCTAGGGGTGCCCCTTGCCTCCGTATATAAAGGCTCAAAGGGGGGGCCGGCCGGCCAAGAGGAGGCACGCCAAGAGGAGTCCTACTCCCTCCGGAAGTAGGACTCCCCCCCTTTCCTAGTTGGAATAGGATTCGCGGAGGGGGGAAAGAGGAGAGAGAGGAGGAAGGGGGCCGGCCCCCTCTCCTTGTCCTATTCAGACCAAGGGGGGAGGGGCGCGCGGCCCATCTCTGGCCACCTCTCCTCTCTTCCACTAAGGCCCATATACCTCCCGGGGGGTTCCGGTAACCTCCCGGTACTCCGGTAAAATCCCGATTTCACCCGGAACACTTCCGATATCCAAACATAGGCTTCCAATATATCAATCTTTATGTCTCGACCATTTTGAGACTCCTCGTCATGTCCGTGATCACATCCGGGACTCCGAACAAACTTCGTTACATCAAAATGCATAAACTCATAATATAACTGTCATCGTAACCTTAAGCGTGCGGACCCTACGGGTTCGAGAACAATGTAGACATGACCGAGACACGTCTCTAGTCAATAACCAATAGCGGAACCTGGATGCTCATATTGGCTCCTACATATTCTACAAAGATCTTTTATCGGTCAGACCGCATAACAACATATGTTGTTCCCTTTGTCATCGGTATGTTACTTGCCCGAGATTCGATCATCGGTATCCTATACCTAGTTCAATCTCGTTACCGGCAAGTCTCTTTACTCGTTCTGTAATACATCATCCTGCAACTAACTCATTAGTTGCAATGCTTGCAAGGCTTCAGTGATGTGCATTACCGAGAGGGCCCAGAGATACCTCTCCGACAATCAGAGTGAAAAGTCCTAATCTCGAAATACGCCAACCCAACATGTACCTTTGGAGACACCTGCAGAGCTCCTTTATAATCACCCAGTTATGTTGTGACATTTGGTAGCACACAAAGTGTTCCTCCGGCAAACGGGAGTTGCATAATCTCATAGTCATAGGAACATGTATAAGTCATGAAGAAAGCAATAGCAACATACTAAACGATCGGGTGCTAAGCTAATGGAATGGGTCATGTCAATCAGATCATTCAACTAATGATGTGATCCCATTAATCAAACGACAACTCTTTGTCCATGGTTAGGAAACATAACCATCTTTGATTAACGAGCTAGTCAAGTAGAGGCATACTAGTGACACTCTGTTTGTCTATGTATTCACACATGTATTATGTTTCTGGTTAATACAATTCTAGCATGAATAATAAACATTTATCATGTTATAAGGAAATAAATAATAACTTTATTATTTCCTCTAGGGCATATTTCCTTCAGTCTCCCACTTGCACTAGAGTCAATAATCTAGATCACATCGCCATGTGATTTAACATCAATAGTTCACATCTTTATGTGATTGGTTCACATCTCCATGTGACTAACACCCAAAGGGTTTACTAGATTCAATAATCTAGTTCACATCGCTATGTGATTAAGACCCAAAAAGTGATTATGTTTTGCTTGTGAGAGAACTTTAGTCAACGGGTCTTCCACATTCAGATCCGCATGTATTTTGCAAATTTCTATGTCAACAATGCTCTGCATGGAGCTACTCTAGCTAATTGCTCCCACTTTCAATGTGTATCCAGATTGAGACTTAGAGTCATCTGGATCAGTGTCAAAACTTGTATCGACGTAACCCTTTACGACGAACCTTTTGTCACCTCCGTAATCAAGAAACATATCCTTATTCCAGTAAGGATAATTTTGACCGTTGTCCATTGATCTACTCCTAGATCACTATTGTACTCCCTCTCTTAACACAGTGTATGGTATACAATAGATCTGGTACACAGTAGGGCATACTTTATAGAACCTATGACTGAGGCATAGGGAATGACTTTCATTCTCTTTCTATCTTCTGCCGTGGTCGGGCTTTGAGTCTTACTCAACTTCACACCTTGTAACACAGGCAAGAACTCTTTCTTTGACTGCTCCATTTTGAACTACTTCAAAATCTTGTCAATGTTTGTACTTATTGAAAAAACTTATTAAGCGTCTTGATCTATCTCTATAGATCTTGATGCTCAATATGTAAGCAGCTTCACCGAGGTCTTTCTTTGAAAAACTCCTTTCAAACACTCCTTTATGCTTTGCAGAATAATTCTACATTATCCCTGATCAACAATATGTCATTCACATATACTTATCAGAAATGCTGTAGTGCTCCCACTCACTTTCTAGTAAATACAGGCTTCACCGCAAGTCTGTATAAAACTATATGCTTTGATCAACTTATCAAAGCATATATTTCAACTCCGAGATGCTTGCACCAGTCCATAAATGGATCGCTGGAGCTTGCATATTTTGTTAGCACCTTTAGGATTGACAAAACCTTCTTGTTGCATCACATACAACTCTTCTTTAATAAATCCATTAAGGAATGCAGTTTTGTTTATCCATTTGCCAGATTTCATAAAATGCGGCAATTGCTAACATGATTCGGACAGACTTAAGCATAGATACGAGTGAGAAACTCTCATCATAGTCAACACCTTGAACTTGTCAAAAACTTTTGTGACAATTCTAGCTTTGTAGATAGTAACACTACTATCAGTGTTCGTCTTCCTCTTGAAGATCCATTTATTATCAATGGCTTGCCGATCATCGGGTCAAGTCCACCAAAGTCCACACTTTGTTCTCATACATGGATCCTATCTCAAATTTCATGGCCTCAAGCCATTTATCGGAATCTGGGCTCATCATCGCTTCCTCATAATTCGTAGGTTCGTCATGGTCAAGTAACATGACCTCCAGAATAGGATTACCGTACCACTCTGGTGCGGATCTCACTCTGCTTGACCTACGAGGTTTGGTAGTAACTTGATCCGAAGTTACATGATCATCATCATTATATTCCTCACTAATTGGTGCAGGAGTCACAGGAACAAATTTCTGTGATGAACTACTTTCCAATTATGGAGCAGGTACAGTTAACTCATCATGTTCTACTTTCCTCCCACTCACTTCTTTCGAGAGAAACTCCTTCTCTAGAAAGGATCCATTCTTAGCAACGAATGTCTTGCCTTCGGATCTGTGTTAGAAGGTGTACCCAACTGTCTCCTTTGGGTATCCTATGAAGACATATTTCTTCGATTTGGGTTTGAGCTTATCAGGATGAAACTTTTTCATATAAGCATCGCAACCCCAAACTTTAAGAAACGACAACTTTGGTTTCTTGCTAAACCACAGTTCATAAGGTGTCGTCTCAACGGATTTTGATGGTGCCCTATTTAACGTGAATGCAGCTGTCTCTAATGCATGACCCCAAAACGATAGTGGTAAATCGGTAAGAAACATCATAGATTGTACTATATCCAATAAAGTACGGTTATGATGTTCGGACACACCATTATGCTGTGGTGTTCCAGGTGGCATGAATTTGTGAAACTATTCCACATTGTTTTAATTGAAGACCAAACTCGTAACTCAAATATTCGTCTCCGTGATCAGATCGTGGAAACCTTATCTTCTTGTCACGATGATTTTCCACTTCACTCTGAAATTCTTTGAACTGTTCAAATGTTTCAGACTTATGTTTCATCAAGTAGATATCCCCATATCTGCTCAAATCATCTGTGAAGGTCAGAAAAATAATGATACCTGCTGCAAGCCTTAATATTCATCGGACCACATACATCAGTATGTATGATTTCCAACAAATCTGTTGCTTGCTTCATTGTTCCGGAGAACGGCGTTTTAGTCATCTTGCCCATAAGGCATGGTTCGCAAGCATCAAGTGATTCATAATCAAGTGATTCCAAAATCCCATCAGCATGGAGTTTCTTCATGCGCTTTACACCAATATGACCTAAACGGCAGTGCCACAAATAAGTTGCGCTATCATTATTAACTTTGCATCTTTTGGTTTCAATATTATGAATATGTGTATCACTACGATCGAGATCCAATGAACTTGTTTCATTGGGTGTATGACCATCGAAGGTTTTATTCATGTAAACAGAACAACAATTATTCTCTGACTTTAATGAATAACTGTATTGCAATAAACATGATCAAATCATATTCATGCTCAATGAAAAAACCAAATAACACTTATTTAGGTTCAACACTAATCCCGAAAGTATAGGGGAGTGTGCGATGATGATCATATCAATCTTGGAACTACTTCCAACACACATCATCACTTCACCCTTAACTAGTCTCTGTTTATTCTGCAACTCCTGTTTCGAGTTACTACTCTTAGCAACTGAGCCAGTATCAAATACCGAGGGGTTGCTATAAACACTAGTAAAGCACACATCAATAACATGTATATCCAATATACCTTTGTTCACTTTGCCATCCTTCTTATCCGCCAAATACTTGGGGTAGTTCCGCTTCCAGTGACCAGTCCCTTTGCAACATAAGCACTTAGTCTCAGGCTTAGGTCCAGACTTGGGCTTCTTCACTTGAGCAGCAACTCGCTTGCCGTTCTTCTTTTTTGACTGAACACTGTGAGGCAAACAAAACAAATACAAGGAGTTTAAAAGGTAAGGCTAACTAGGAGACAGGGGAACCTACCTATATCTGTACAAATATACAAATATACAACAGCATATGCCACAAGATTAAGGCAAAGCATGAATCCAGTCTAGGAGAGGTTGCTTGATAGAGGCCTTCATCCTATAGGAGTGCAGAGTAATGTCATGGATGAATTTGGCTTTCCATCTGACAAAGCTTGGCCTAATATGCCTGAAGATCCTGTCATTCCTTGTGGTCCAAATGCTCCAGGCAGCAAGGTAGACTACTTCAAAAAAGAAAGGATGGTTGAAACTTCTCTTGGCATCCAGAATGCATTCACAAGGAGTTAGCCCAGCATACCAGTTAATTTGCAGATAATTCCAAACCCTGGTGCTGAAAGAGCAGTGGAAAAAAAGATGATTTCTGTCTTCATGCAAGTGGGCTATGCACAGTGGGCATGAGTTATCATCCTCCTGTGATCTCCAATGTCTTCGTAGCAACATATCCCTCGTATTGAGTCTATCGTTCAGCATGAGCCAGGCAAAAACTTTTATTTTCATAACACACTTACTCTTCCATATCCATTTACAGGGATCATCATCAGGTAAGTGAGCATGGGCCATAATGTAAAAACTCTTGGCAGAGTATTGACCATTACCAGGTGTCCATGACCAAGTGTCAGGTTCAAGGGGCCTCCTTTCCAGTGTGGATAGATGAGATGTTAGAGACATCAGTTCATCCATTGCTTCCTGGGACAATGGCAGTTGGAAGTAGGTTGAAATATCAAAATCCTCAATGAAATCTCTGACTGAAATCTTATCATCCAGTGTGAATGAAAACAACCTAGGAAATCTCTCTTTAATTGGTTGGTGGCTTCCACCTAAGATCCATGTATCATGCCAAAAGAGAGAGCTATTTCCATCATTGATTGTAATAATACAGTGATTTCTGTAGGTGTCATGTAGTTTCATGATGTCTCTCCACCAAAAGGATCCACATTGAACTGTTGCATGAGGAACCACTCCATCATAGTAGGTGTCCCAGATCAAGGAAACCCATGGTATATCATCCCTATTGTAAAACTTGTGTAAGTGTTTGGTAAGAAGGGCCTTGTTCTGGATTGCAAGGTTTATTATGCCCATGCCTCCCTTATCTTTTGGTTTACAAACCATTGGCCAGGCAGCTAATGACTGTTTAGGTGTATCAGAGTTTCCCCTCCATAAGCATTGCCTCATAATTCTCTCAAGCTGTTTAATGATAGTAGCTGGCAAGCTAAGACTGCAAAGGAAATATATTGGCAAGGAGGTAAGAACAGACACTAGCAGTTGTAGTCTAGCCCCCTGGGAGAGGAGGGAGGAGCTAGCAGAGAGTCTTCTTTCCACTCTATCTACCACAGGCACTAGGTCTTGAACTCTTGGTTTTGTGGTGCCCACGGGTAGGCCTAGGTAGGTAAAAGGAAGGGACCCAACCTGACATCCAAAAATTGCTGCCAATCTATTAGTTTCTTCCTGGGAGACATTAATTGGAAGAATGCAGGACTTCTGAAAGTTGACTTTCAAACCAGTTGATTTGGAAAAGGCCAGCAACATTTGCTTTAGAGCTAGGAGTTGTACTTCATCAGCTTGGGTGATTAACAAGGTGTCATCTGCATATTGGACAATTGGAAAATCTGGATCATTAGAGGGAATGGGTAGAGTAAGCAGTCCCTGTTGTAGCATATGGTTGACCACAGATTGGAGAAGGTCAGCAGCAATCACAAACAGAAGAGGAGAAAGGGGATCCCCCTGTCTGACACCACGTTTACAAACAAATTGTTTGCCAGGCACACCATTCAATAAGATAGAAGAAGATCCTGATGACAATAGTTCCTTGACCCATCCAATCCATTTGGCATCAAAACCCTTATATTTCAACATCAGTAGGATGAGGTCATGTTCAACAGTATCAAATGCTTTAGCAAAATCCAACTTGATGATAAGAATGGGTCTTTTGGACTGGTGACACTGATGTATGTATTCCAAGCTCCAAGCAATGCAGTCCTGAATAGACCTTGACTTAAGGAAGCCATATTGATTTTTATGGATGCATGTGAGGATGAATTTTTGCAGTCTATTAGCCAATAGCTTAGTTAGGAACTTCAGACAAGTATTTGTGAGAGATATTGGCCTAAAGTCATTTGGCCCCTCAGGAGAAAGGATTTTTGGGATGAGTGTGACAAGAGATCCATTGATACTCTGTAAGGAGATTTTTCCTTCATAGAAGTCCTGCATTAACTTGAGGAAATCATCTTTAATTATGTGCCAGCATTTCTTAACAAACATTCCAGTAAAGCCATCTGGTCCTGGGGCTCTGTCAAGAGGTAGAAATTTCAAAACCTCATTTATCTCATCCTCAGTAAAAGGCCCAGATAAGCTTTCTAAGCCAGGGACTGGTTGTATCAAGGCCCTAAGATCAAACAACATGTCAATTCCACATTTAACTCCCAATCTGTCTTTATATGAGGACCAGAGTAGTCCAGCCATTTCATTGTGAGTTGATAAAGTCGCACCATCCTCAGTTACCAAGCTGGAAATGGAATTCCTTCTAAACCTCTCTGTTGCCATAGCTTGAAAAAACTTGGAATTTTCCTCACCCACTTTGATCCACCTGATGGTACACCTTTGTTTCCAATAAATGTACTGCAGGTGAAGGAGCTCTTCCAGGTGTAATTTCACAATTTTCCTGAAATTAAATTCTGGTCTAAACAGTGGTCTGGTTTCCTCTAAGTTATCAAAAGCTAGGATGACTACATTGCAGGCATTCATCAATAGCTTCAGCCTGGATATTCCTGTGTGCCATTTCTTAAGCTCTGACCTTAACCTTTTAAACTTATGGGTGAGGATTGCAGCAGAGTTAGATAAGTGCGTGGGGGCAGACCAGGACCTTTCAACACATTCCATAAACCAAGGCATATCAACCCAGTGGTTTTCAAAACGAAAAACCTTAGCTTTTGGTATGGAGGTAGAGATTGAGACCACACAAGGCACATGATCAGAAGTAGTTTTGGCCAGTGGGTAGACCATGGTGTTGGGATACTCTGCAGTCCAAGAAGGAGTTGTGAAGAACCAGTCCAACTGTTCCAAAAGAGGAGTTTCTTGCATGTTTGACCAGGTATATGATCTCCCCTTGAGTGGCAACTCAATAAGGCCCAGATTGCCAATGATCTCATTAAAAATGAACATATCATTAATGTCACCCCCAGGCATATTTCTATTATCCAGTGATCTGATGAAGTTAAAATCTCCTAGAAATAACCAAAGTTCATCCTATGGGATTTGAATATGATATAACCAATTCACAAAAGCATCTCTAAGCTCTCCCTGGCATGGACCATAGACATTGACTAAGGTCCAAGTTTGGTTATTTTGTGTGGAGGAGAAATTTATAACAATACCATAGCTCTGCAGATCAATAAGAGTACCAACCAGAGCAGATGAACACCATAAGACGATGATCCCACCAGAAGCACCCACAGAAGGAGAGTATACAAAATTATCATATCTTCTAGGACAAAACTTCCTAATAGACCTTTGATCGAAGAAATCACACTTAGTTTCTTGTAAGCAGACAACAGAGCATTGGCTTTCTTCAATTTTAGCTCGCCCTCTGCCTAGCTTCAGAATTCAAACCTCTTACATTCCAGCAGAGAACTTTCCAGTTCTTATTAATGTAAGTACTCATGATAAACCAATGTGAGGGAATAGGGCAAGCACAGTATCACATAATAATACTGACACACAATATAAGCAGCATACTGCATGAGATAGTTTAAAGGAGTCTGCACAACCATAAAACCACAGTGGTCTAAAGAATGTAATAGCAGACCTAACAGATAGTAAATGCCAGGACAAAGGGCCTGCCTCCCTATGATATTACAACACAGATCACTCATCATTGGACATGTCTGGTTGCTGAGCTGGTTTGGCTTGTTTGGGCTTGCCGTTCTTCTTGAAGTTCCCCTTCTTCCCTTTGCCCTTTTCTTGAAACTAGTGGTCTTGTCAACCATCAACACTTGATGTTTTTCTTGATTTCTACCTTCATCGATTTCAGCATCACGAAGAGCTTGGGAATCGTTTCCGTTATCCCTTGCATATTATAGTTCATCACGAAGTTCTACTAACTTGGTGATGGTGACTAGAGAATTCTGTCAATCACTATCTTATCTGGAAGATTAACTCCCACTTGATTCAAGTGATTGTAGTACCCAGACAATCTGAGCACATGCTCACTAGTTGAGCGATTCTCCTCCATCTTTTAGCTATAGAACTTGTTGGAGACTTCATATCTCTCAACTCGGGTATTTGCTTGAAATATTAACTTCAACTTCTGGAACATCTCATATGCTCCATGACATTCAAAACGTCTTTGAAGTCCCGATTCTAAGCCGTTAAGCATGGTGCACTTAAACTATCAAGTAGTCATCATATTGAGCTAGGCAAACGTTCATAACGTCTGCATCTGCTCCTGCAATAGGTCTGTCACCTAGCAGTGCATCAAGGACATAATTCTTCTATGCAGCAATGAGGATAAACCTCAGATCACGGATTCAATCCGCATCATTGCTACTAACATCTTTCAACACAATTTTCTCTAGGAACATATCAAAATAAACATATGAAAGCAACAACGCGAGCTATTGATCTACAACATAGATATGCTAATACTACCAGGACTAAGTTCATGATAAATTAAAGTTCAATTAATCATATTACTTAAGAACTCCCACTTAGATAGACATCCCTCTAATCTTCTAAGTGATCACGTGATCCATATCAACTAAACCATGTCCGATCATCACGTGAGATGGAGTAGTTTCAATGGTGAACATCACTATGTTGATCATATCTACTATATGATTCATGATCGACCTTTCGGTCTCCGTGTTCCGAGGCCATATCTGTATATGCTTGGCTCGTCAAGTATAACCTGAATATTCCGCGTGTGCAACTGTTTTGCACCCGTTGTATTTGAACGTAGAGCCTATCACACCCGATCATCACGTGGTGTCTCAGCACAAAGAACTTTCGCAATGGTGCATACTCAGGGAGAACACTTCTTGATAATTAGTGAGAGATCATCTTAAAATGCTACTGTCAATCAAAGCAAGATAAGATGCATAAAAGATAAACATCACATGCAATCAATATAAGTGATATGATATGGCCATCATCATCTTGTGCTTGTGATCTCCATCTTCGAAGCACAGTCATGATCACCATCGTCACCGGCGCGACACCTTGATCTCCATCGTACCATCGTTGTCGTCTCGCCAATCTTATGCTTCTACGACTATCGCTACCGCTTAGTGATAAAGTAAAGCATTACAGCGCGATTGCATTGCATACAATAAAGCGACAACCATATGGCTCCTGCCAGTTGCCGATAACTCAGTTACAAAACATGATCATCTCATACAATAAAATTTAGCATCATGTCTTGACCATATCACATCACAACATGCCCTGCAAAAACAAGTTAGACGTCTTCTACTTTGTTGTTGCAAGTTTTACGTGGCTGCTACGGGCTTAAGCAAGAACCAATCTCACCTACGCATCAAAACCACAACGATAGTTTGTCAAGTTGGTGCTGTTTTAACCTTTGCAAGGACTGGGCATAGCCACACTCGGTTCAACTAAAGTTGGAGAAACTGTCACCCGCTAGCCACCTTTGTGCAAAGCACGTCGGGAGAACCGGTCTCGCGTAAGCGTACGCGTAATGTCGGTCCGGGCCGCTTCGTCCAACAATACCGCCGAACCAAAGTATGACATGCTGGTAAGCAGTATGATTTATATCGCCCACAACACACTTGTGTTCTACTCGTGCATATAACATCAACACATAAAACCTAGGCTCGGATGCCACTGTTGGGTTTCGTAGTAATTTCAAAAAATTTCCTACGCACACGCAAGATCATGGTGATGTATAGCAACGAGAGGGGAGAGTGTGATCTACGTACCCTTGTAGATCGACAACGGAAGCGTTAACTTGGTTGATGTAGTCGTACGTCTCCATGGCCCGACCGATCAAGTACCGAAACTACGGCACCTCCGAGTTCTAGCACACGTTCAGCTCGATGACGATCCCCGGACTCCGATCCAGCAAAGTGTCGGGGAAGAGTTCCGTCAGCACAACGGCGTGGTGACGATCTTGATGTACTACCATCGCAGGGCTTCGCCTAAGCACCGCTACAATATTATCGAGGACTATGGTGGAAGGGGGCACCGCACACGGCTAAGAATATGATCACGTGGATCAACTTGTGTCTCTAGGGGTGCCCCTTGCCTCCGTATATAAAGGCTCAAAGGGGGGGCCGGCCGGCCAAGAGGAGGCGCGCCAGGAGGAGTCCTACTCCCTTCGGGAGTAGGACTCCCCCCTTTCCTAGTTGGAATAGGATTCGCGGAGGGGGGAAAGAGGAGAGAGAGGAGGAAGGGGGCCGGCCCCCTCTCCTTGTCCTATTCGGACCAAGGGGGGAGGGGCGCGCGGCCCATCTCTGGCCACCTCTCCTCTCTTCCACTAAGGCCCACTAAGGCCCATATACCTCCCGGGGGGTTCCGGTAACCTCCCGGTACTCCGGTAAAATCCCGATTTCACCCGGAACACTTCCGATATCCAAACATAGGCTTCCAATATATCAATCTTTATGTCTCGACCAGTTCAAGACTCCTTGTCATGTCCGTGATCACATCCGGGACTCCGAACAAACTTCGGTACATCAAAATGCATAAACTCATAATATAACTGTCATCGTAACCTTAAGCGTGCGGACCCTACGGGTTCGAGACCAATGTAGACATGACCGAGACACGTCTCCGGTCAATAACCAATAGCGGAACCTGGATGCTCATATTGGCTCCTACATATGCTATGAAGATCTTTTATCAGTCAGACCGCATAACAACATACGTTGTTCCCTTTGTCATCGGTATGTTACTTGGCCGAGATTCGATCGTCGATATCCTATACCTAGTTCAATCTCGTTACCGGCAAGTCTCTTTACTCGTTTTGTAATACATCATCCCGCAACTAACTCATTAGTTGCAATGCTTGCAAGGCTTCAGTGATGTGCATTACTGAGAGGGCCCAGAGATACCTCTCCGACAATCGGAGTGAAAAGTCCTAATCTCGAAATACGCCAACCCAACATGTACCTTTGGAGACACCTGTAGAGATCCTTTATAATCACCCAGTTACGTTGTGACATTTGGTATCACACAAAGTGTTCCTCTGGCAAACGGGAGTTGCATAATCTCATAGTCATAGGAACATGTATAAGTCATGAAGAAAGCAATAGCAACATACTAAACGATCGGGTGCTAAGCTAATGGAATGGGTCATGTCTATCAGATCATTCAACTAATGATGTGATCCCGTTAATCAAATGACAACTCTTTGTCCATGGTTAGGAAACATAACCATCTTTGATTAACGAGCTAGTCAAGTAGAGGCATACTAGTGACACTCTGTTTGTCTATGTATTCACACATGTATTATGTTTCCGGTTAATACAATTCTAGCATGAATAACAAACATTTATCATGATATAAGGAAATAAATAATAACTTTATTATTGCCTCTAGGGCATATTTCCTTCAGCCATGCCACAGGCCAGCGTCGTGGACCATCTGGCACATCCGTTTTCCGCTCGCGCGCATCACCGCCATGGGTCTGGAGTGAGCACTTTTGCGCTTAGTGTAGGTGCTTAGGCAAATGCTTAGGTGCGTACAATGTGGTAGATGCATTGGAATGGAGGGGCACCTTTATATGAGTGCAAACTGCGTTGCATTCACATTGTGCAGTCTCTTTTCCTGGTCCTTCTCCCATTACTTCCCTCATGCATGCATGATGCTAATTGAAGGAGGATGCATCATTGGCCGTTCAACATATCGGGAACCGCTACCCCTCCCTCGTCTGCATTAAAGCTGTATCAGGAACTACGCCGCCCGCTGCACGCCCGGCTGAACACGCCTCCTTGCCTCCATCAAACCCCTTTGTTAAACCCGCATGCAACCTCGCTTGGCCCGACGGAGCCAGTTGATGAAGCATATGCGCGAGGTTTCTCGGTGCTTCATCAACCTTGCTTGGCCCGACGGAGCCAGTTGCCGCCCCAATCCGGCGCGTGGTTCATCAACTCGCCGCTCCAGTTCAGCTCGATGAGGAGTGGCGAGTTGCTCCACGCCGGTACGGAGGCGAGCACCCTGGTACGGGCGTCGTCGCTGCCGCGTCGTACCGCGCCACCAGTGTCTGCGGTGGCTGCGCCTCCCATGTCTGTTGTCGTGCCTCCCGTGCCTACAGTCGCGCCTGCTGTGCCTGCGGCAACTCCATGCAGGCAGAGACAGAAGCCGGGTGCATGGAGAGCGACGAGTCGGTGCCAGATTCTCCGTGTCTGCCGCCATCATCGATGAGAAGTAGAACACGGGAGGCCGCCGCCACTTGGGTCCCATGAAGGCCACCACCGAGGCGACAACCGCGCATTCAGGTGGTTTCTTTGCTGCTTCGTCTCTTCCGAGGACCTTCGTCGACCCCGCAAGTGTTTGCCGGACATGAGGAAGACAAAGGGATCTGCGGGCGGCCATTTAGGTTAGGTACTCCCTCTCCGGCTAGCGGGAAATATTTGTTCTAAGAATGGATAAATTGGATGTATCTATAACTAAAATAAGTCTAGATACATCCATTTCTAGGACAAGTATTTCTGGACGGAGGGAGTATTAATTATACCAAGAGAGCCGGATTAGCACCGCTTAGTTCATGTAAATGTAATGAAATCCATCATGTTTATATGAAGATCCTACTTTTTTATACGAAATCCTGCATGCTTATATGAAAATAGTCCGTGTTTGCACGAATTTCACTGGTTGGTTGGAGTAGTGAAAATGTATGCCGCTGGCGTTTGATGTCGTCCTCCACGGAAGGAAGCGGGAGGAAATTTGCCGGCTACCGTTGGAGATGCTCTTATGCTGGAAATAATAGAGTCACATCCAATCCATTTGAGTTAATTGCGTGTATGATTCTCCCTCTATAAAAAGTTAATTGCATGTACAGTGTACACATGACTTGCAGGGTGGCTACAGCTTCGTACAGAAAGTTAAAAAGAAACAAGTCCATCCTTAATATTGTATTCTAAGTACTCTGTGGGTTCCACTGTCAATACAGTAGCGAAAGAAGTATATATTAAATAAGTAATATATAATATAAAAAATCTGAAGTTAAAGACAGAATTCGAACTCAGGTCATCGCGTTGCGAGCATCCGGCGCTAACCAGTCCAACACATTTTTGTTGTAGACCATGTTGGAGATATATCTCCATGTCTACTCTTATACTCCATCCGTTCATAAATATTTGTCTTTTTCAGATTTCAAATGGACTACCACATAGGGATGTGTATGTAGACATATTATAGAGTGTGGATTCACTCATTTTGCTCTGTATGTTGTCACTTGTTGAAATCTCTAAAAGGAAAAATATTTGGGAACGGAGGGAGTAGAAAATAGAGTTGGTGATGATGGTGCGCGTGCCATCCTGCAATATAGGCCGTTAGATTTATATCTAACGGATAGGAAGGAAACTATGGCAATTTTGCAAAAAGATACCCACACCCCTCTCCACGTTTGCAAATAAGGCCTTCCCTCGTTCCTCCTTTTCTCTACTCTTACTAGCAATGTGCCTGTGTGTTGCAACGGATCCAAAATATAATAATACATGTTCACAAACTTGAAAGAGAAACACTCTAGTTTGGTGTATATATCACTAAAAATATACTCATATTATGTTTCACTCAAAATATATTCCTTGTGGCTGTTTTGATGAGGTGGGGGGATGTGGTTGGTTTCAATATACTAAGGGGTTTCTGCAAATTGGAGCAGAGAAGTGGGGCCTTGTTGCAAAAAGCCACGACTTACATCATAGTCGTTAGATGCAGATCTGATGGTCAGAAATGACGGATGGCAAACACACCAACATCACCAACTGAGTCTTTTATAGGAGTAGAGACAAAAAACAGAGTTGGTGATGATGGTGTTCCTGCCATCCTGCAATATAGGTCGTCCAATTTATATCTAACCGGTAGGAAGGAAACTATGGCAATTTTACAAAAGGATACCCACACCCCTCTCCACATTTGCAAATAAGGCCTTCCCTCGTTCATTATTTTCTCTCACAAGATAAACTACTCATATAAATGCATATTGATGTTCCGTGCAGCGCATGGGCATCTTGCTAGTCTCTCACAAGATAAACTACTCATACAAATGCATCTTGATGTTCCGTGCAACGCACAGACATCTAGCTAGTTTCTTTTAAAATATTTACTGCGATAATTGGGTTGAAGTGATATATTTTATGTCTGCCCCGAATGATTTCAGATTCACTAGTAGTAACAAAGAAAAGGTCGTCTTGTTAATTAACAAAAAATAGGGCGAAAACTATCACATGAGGCCGGTAAAAACAAAGCACATTAGGTTCATCGTCATCGTCACTACAGTTGTGCACGCGTGAGAAGTCTACATATCGAGGGGGCTACGGAGAAAAAGACGTATTGAGTGTGTCTGAGCGAGGCACAGAGACACAATGTTAGAGAGAGTAACCAATTGACAGATTAAGATCATATCGAGTTGTCACCCTTCTGCTGTCATTGTTGGGGTTGGGTGGGGTGGGGAGGGGGAGAGAAAGAAATATCGAGAGTGTGTGCGGTATGCACAGAGGCACAACTAGCGAGTGTGTGTGTGTGTGTGTGTGTGTGTTTGAAAGAGGAGTAGATAGATTACTATCAAGATCAAGGTGCCACCCTACTCCTTCGGTGTCGGGTAGTGTATGTGTGTGTGTGTTTTGAGAGAGAAGCCAGTCGATAGATTAGTATCAAGATCGCGGTGTCACCCTACTCCTTCGGTGCTGGGAAGTGTGTGTGGGGGGGTGGGGGCAGTGACACTTACAGATCTCTACTCTTATAAAAAACATAGTCGGTGATGATGGTGTTCCTGCCATCCTGCAATATAGGCCATCCAATTTGTATCTGACGGATAGGAAGGAAACTATGGCAATTTTGGAAAAATATACCCACACCCATATCCACATTTGCAAATAAGGAATTCCCTCATTCATTCTTTTCTCCCACGAGATAAACTACTCATACAAATGCATCTTGATGTTCCGTGCAATGCATGGGCATCTTGCTAGTAGGGAGAAGGAGTTTGTGTGACACATATCTATATTAAGGGATAGGTAGATAGGATGTCTGCGAGGCATACTTAATGCATCACGGAGAAAAACAAATGGTGTGCATGCAAGTGCCGAAAAAAATGAAGTGATAAACAATGTCTGCGTGTGTGTGTGTGTGTGTGTTTGTGTGAGAGAGAGAGAGAGAAGTCTCAAAACAAAAGGTGCTCTGCTGGAATCCCATTGTATGTATTCATATGGTTCCGGAACTCGAGTTAACCTTAGGCATATGTGTGAGAGACACAATTATCCTTTGAGACATTAGCGGCTGTGGGTGGCGGAATTAAAGGGGTGGGCGTGTTCGACAGAGAGAGCGTGTATGTTTCTGTGTGAGAGACTTGTAGGACGGGGTATAAAGACGAATTCTAACCTTGACGGAGGGAGAGAAATGCATGAAGTGTGCGTGTGTGATTCTAATGCCCATGGGGAAATGAAATATGTATGCATGTGAGAGAGATCGCACAATTCATTCACGTATCACTATCTAGCGATCGTGGACGTGCATCGCTTGAACATAAATCAATACCTACTTCGTATCATGGCCAAAGGTACAATATTGATTCAAAGCTGTAAAGATTGGACACTCACATATCACATTTTTTTCTATCTAAATAAACCTTTTCAATTGTGCATGCCAAAGTTACAGTGATGTTTCTTCAAACAACCAATGTAGCTATCATGTACATGCACCATTGTTACTCTTGCATTCAAGTTCATTAGTCTTGGATGATTTAAGGTTCTATTATGAAGTAATATATGTAATATTCACATATGAATTCAACGGGTACGCAATTTATGAAATGGGGGCTATTTAATCATATGAGGTAACACTTTTAAGTAGCGGACTACAATATCCATCTCTTTTGTGGGACTCCAATATCCATTTCTTTTTGTGCGCCTCTACACTAACACGTCAATGCAGCATGTTTAAAGTAAATAACCAATGGCACTAAATTATCTATTTACACGAGAAATACATAGGCTGAGCGTTTGATCCCTTTTTAATGTGAACGCGCCTCTACACCCGTACAATTGGTCGTGCCCATGTGAACGTCCAAGTTATCGGCGCATCTTCCCGAGTTATTGTCTTTTTCTGGGGTGGAGTTCACACTAGTTATTAACTGCTGACGCGTGCCCCGTGTACACAGTCTCGCATGACCTTCCCGCTAGCATGGTCCGAAATTAGTTGAAACTGGATACGAACGATCCCGCGGGCGGCAAAATCTCCCGCCTCCTTCTAAAATTGCCGCCACCTAGTCTTTAGCATGTGAAATTCCCCTTTTGTCCTTGGTGCATGGAGAACAGCAGTAACAATACCGCCCTCATCTACATAATAGGTCGGGGCTGCTTTGGTAACTTCCAGTTCCCCCACAACATGACACCCCCATTTCCTCTCCCCCTCCCGCAAAAACAACTAACTCCATAGCACCAGTGCATCTTACATCACGTCGTCCGTACTTCATCGGCCTTTCTCGCTTGGCTCGACGGAGCCAGTTCCCGCCCCAATCTGGCGCATGGTTCAGCAACTCGCCGCTCTAGTTCAGCTCGATGAGCAGTGGCGAGTTGCTCCACGCCGGTACGGCGGTGAGCACCCCGGTACGGGTGTCGTCGCTGCCGCGTCGTACCGCGCCACCAGTGTCTGTGGTTGCTGCGCCTCCCATGTCTCTGGGCGCGCCTCCCATGCCTGCGGCAACGCCATGCAGGCAGAGACAGAAGCCGGGTACGTGGAGAGCGATGAGTCGGTGGCAAGCTCCTCCGTGTCCGCCGCCATCATTGATATGTCTCCGTCGTATCTATAATTTTTGATTGTTCCAAGCCAATATTATTAAACTTTCATATACTTTTGGCAACTTTTTATACTATTTTTGGGATGTGACGCCCCCGATTTAATCGTACACTAATCATACACGCAAAAGTGTACGATCAAGATCAGGGACTCACGGGAAGATATCACAACACAACTCTACAAATAAAATAAGTCATACAAGCATCATATTACAAGCCAGGGGCCTCGAGGGCTCGAATACAAGAGCTCGATCATAGACGAGTCAGCGGAAGCAACAACATCTGAGTACAGACATAAGTTAAACAAGTTTGCCTTAAGAAGGCTAGCACAAACTGGGGGGTACAGATCGAAAGAGGCGCAGGCCTCCTGCCTGGGATCCTCCTAAACTACTCCTGGTCGTCGTCAGCGGGCATCACGTAGTAGTAGGCACCTCCGGTGTAGTAGGAGTCGTCGTCGACGGTGGCGTCTGGCTCCTGGGCTCCAACATCTGGTTGCGACAACCAGGTAGAAGGGATAGGGGGGAAAGAGGGAGAGAGCAACCGTGAGTACTCATCCAAAGTACTCGCAAGCAAGGAGCTACACTACATATGTATGCATTGGTATCAACTGGAATAAGGCTATTATATGTGGACTGAACTGCAGAAAGCCGGAATAAGAGGGGGATAGCTAGTCCTTTCGAAGACTACGCTTCTGGTAACCTCCATCTTGTAGCATGTAGAAGAGAGTAGACGGAAGTCCTCCAAGTATCACCGCATAGCATAATCCTAATCGATGATCCTCCCCTCGTCGCCCTGTGAGAGAGCGATCATCGGTTGTATCTGGCACTTGGAAGGGTGTGTTTTATTAAGTATCCGATTCTAGTTGTCATAAGGTCAAGGTACAACTCCAAATCGTCCTGTTACCGAAGATCACGGCTATTCGAATAGATTAACTACCCTGCAGGGGTGCACCACATACCCCAACACGCTCGATCCCATTTGGCCGGACACACTTTCCTGGGTCATGCCCGGCCTCGGAAGATCAACATGTCGCAGCCCCACCTAGGCACAACAGAGAGGTCAGCACGCCGGTCTAAACCTAAGCGCACAGGGGTCTGGGCCCATCGCCCTTAGCACACCTGCACGTTGCGAACGCGGCCGGAAGCAGAACTAGCCCCCTTAATACAAGAGCAGGCTTACGTTCCAATCCGGCGCGCGCCGCTCAGTCGCTGACGTCACGAAGGCTTCGGCTGATACCACGACGCCGGGATACCCATAACTACTCCCACGTAGATGGTTAGTGCGTATAGACCAAATGGCCAGACTCAGATCAAATACCCAGATCTCGTTAAGCGTGGTAAGTATCCGTGAACGCCGACCAGGGCCAGGCCCACCTCTCTCCTAGGTGGTCTGAACCTGCCCTGTCGCTCCGCCTCAAAGATCCACTCGCAGGTGCTCCTACGAGCCGACCCGTCTTTAATCACCACATGTATCATGTATAAAGTATATAGTATATACCCGTGATCACCTCCCGAGTGATCACAGCCCGATAGTATAGCATGGCAAACGGACAAGAATGTAGGCCACTGATGATAAACTAGCATCCTATACTAAGCATTAGGATTGCAGGTAAAGGTAACAACAGTAGTAGCAAGGATAGGCTATGCATCAGGATATGATTAACGGGAAGCAGTAACATGCTACACTACTCTAATGCAAGCATTATAGAGAAGAGTAGGCGATATCTGGTGATCAAAGGGGGGGCTTTCCTGGTTGCTCTGGCAAGAGAGAGGGGTCGTCAACACCGTAGTCGTACTGGGTAGCAGCGGCGTCGGCCTTGGTGTCTATCGAGAGAAGAGGGGGGAGAAACAATAAATATATAAGCAAGCATATGCATAGTGATGCATGACATGACAAGTAACGACGTTAGAGGTGCCCTAACGCGGTAGTAGGTGATACCGGTGAAGGGGGATAACATCCGGGAAAGTATCCCCGGTGTTTCGTGTTTTCGGGCAGAGGAGCCGGAGGGGGAAAGTTGCGAGTTTGATATGTTAAGGGGTGCGTGGCGAACGAACGGGCTGCATATCCGGGTTCGTCTCGTCGTTCTGAGCAACTTTCATGTAGAAAGTATTTTCATCCGAGTTTCGGATTAAAAGATATGATTTTCTAAAGATTTAAATCATTTTCTGATTTTAATTATTTATTTTATTCCAACATTATCCAAAACAGTGAATGATGACGTCAGCATGACATCAGAGTGATGTCAGCAGGTCAACTGGTCGGTTGACCAGTCAAACCAGACAGGTGGGTCCAGTAGGACCCACATGTCATTGACAGGGTACTAACAGGGGGGTTTTAGACTAATTAAACAGGTTAAATAAGGGTGGGGCCCAGTAGTCAATGAGAGATTAGTGTATTAATTAGCTAAACTATTTAATTAACCAATTATTCTTTTTATTTATTTCGTTTATTGACGTGGGGCCTATAGGTCAGTGAGATAGGGGCGGCCCAGTCAGCAGTTGACCCAGTCAACAGGTCAACAGGGGGCCCTGGGCCCACCAGTCAGTGGCCCAGGTGGTGGGACCCGCGGTGCCAGGTCAGCAGGGCTGGCTCTCGCCGCCGGCGACCAAAAGCACGGCGCCCACCCGCCGGAGTTCGCCGGAATTTGTGCTCAGGGCACGGATCCGCGCGTGCCTGGGCCCGTTCGAACAAGCGCGAAGACGCGCATCTAGTGGTGGTGGTGGTTCATCCCGAGGTCGCCGGAGCTGTCGCCGGCGAGCAGAGAGGCGGACGTCGGGGCTCGGGTGAGTGGCGGGTTTCGTCTGCAGGCCACCAAAATGGGCGGGACCGGTCGCATTGGAACGGCAAGACGACGGTGGAGCGAATGGGGGTGGCTGCGGAGGCTGTGGTGGCCGGAGTCGAGCGCCACGGGCTCGACGGCGGCAAGGTGGTTCGGGCGTGAGGCGAAGACGGCGAGGCAGAGCGCTCCGGGGCTAACGGGGAGGCTAGGGCGGAGCTGCGCGACGCGCTGAGCACAAAGGGCTTGGCCCCGTGACCATTTGGTCACCGGAAACGCGTCGGCGACGAGATCCGCGGCGGGGCGTTCGGGTGCTACGGCGGCAGCTAGCTAGAGCGCGATCTAGGGGAGGTAGAGGGCAGAGGGGGGAGGCAGTTCACCTAGCGGCACGCACGATGGCCGGTGAATGGGTTAGTAGCTGCAGGGGCGTCGCCGGAGATGAAGAAGAACGGCAACGAAGTTTGTCGGGGCAGAGGAGGAAGACGGCGGCGTCGGGGGCGTTGCGATGGCTCCGGTCTCCAACGGGCTGCACCAGTCGAAGCAGCGGACGACGACGTCCCTTGGAGACACCGTGGGGCGGCGAGGTGGGCACGGTGGCCGTGGCTAGGCCGGAGCCATGGCGGCGGTGGCGCTCGGTTACGGTGGGGAACGAGGGGGCGAGGTGCGGTGGATCTGAGGGGGAAGGCGCGGGGACCGAGGGGAGAGTGGGGCGAGTGGGAGGAGAGACCGAGGGGGCGCGGCGTGGCGACCTAATCCCCTTGTCGTCGCCGGCGAGAGGGTGCGGCGGGGACATGCCCCTGTTCCGACCCAGGTCGGGGGAACAGGGAAGGGAGGCGGCAGGGGGAGGCGGGCCGGTCCGGCCGGATGGGCCAGGTGGGTTAACTGGGCCAGATGGCCCAGGGGGGTTTGGGGGGGTTTCCTTTCTCTTTCTTTCTTTCTTTTCTTTATTTTTTTCTGTTTTATTTCATTTTAGAGTATTTAGTCTTTTACTAAAAATGTGTTTTCTGCACCATAATTACCTTGGTAATATTTGGCGCCCACCGAACATTTTTGTTTCAATTTTGAAAACTTTTATTGTCGACTTTAATTTTAAGTTTGAATTTGACGCGGTTTCGAATTATCCCGAGATTAGTAACAGTAATCGCAGATGACATGGCATCATTAGGAGAGTTTTACGGTAGCTTGATTACCCGGGCGTTACAAAACTCCTCCACTACAAGAAATCTCGTCCCGAGATTTTAGGAGATAGAAGGAAACAACGCGAGGTATTCATCACGCAGGCGATCCTCGCGTTCCCAAGTGGCTTCGTCTTCAGAGTGATTCGACCACTGGACTTTGAGGAATTTGATCGCCTTCTGACGTGTGCGGCGCTCAGCTTGGTCAAGGATGCGGACCGGATGCTCTTTATAAGAGAGGTCCTGTTGCAATTCGAGCACTTCATGATCCACCGCTCGGATTGGATCCTTGAAGCATCGGCGGAGTTGTGACACATGGAACACATCGTGAACCTGAGAAAGGTTCGGCGGAAGCTCCAGCTGATATGCCACCTTTCCACGCCTTTCGAGAATAGTGAAGGGACCGATATAGCGAGGAGCTAGCTTGCCCTTGATCTCGAAGCGTGTACGATCAGTGTACGATTAAATCGGGGGCGTCACATGGGACTAACATATTGATCCAGTGCCCAGTGCCAGTTCCTGTTTGTTGCATGTTTTGTTTCGCAGAATATCCATATCAAACAGAGTCCAAACGGAATAAAAACTGACGGAGATTTTTTTTGGAATATATATGATTTTTGGGAAGAAGAATCCACGCGAGACGATGCACGAGGGGCCCATGAGGTAGGGGGCACGCCCCAGGGTGTCAGGCGTGCCCCTGACCCTCGTGGCCACCCCATAAGGCGGTTGGTGCCCTTCTTTCGCCGCAAGAAAGCTAATATCTGGATAGAGGTCGTGTTAAAATTTCAGCCCAATCGGAGTTACGGATCTCCGGGAATATAAGAAACAGTGAAAGGGAAGAATCCGAGAACGCACAAACAGAGAGAGACAAAGAGACAGATCCAATCTCGGAGGGGCTCTCGCCCCTCCCGTGCCATGGAAGCCATGGACCATAGGGGAAACCCTTCTCCCATCTAGGGAGGAGGTCAAGGAAGAAGAAGAAGGAGGGGGGCTCTCTCCCCCTCGCTTCCGGTGGCACCGGAGTGCCACCGGGGGCCATCATCATCACCACGATCTACACCAACACCTCCGCCATCCTCACCAACATCTCCATCACCTTCCCCCTCTGTCTACAGCGGTCCACTCTCTCGCAACCCGCTGCACCCTCTACTTGAACATGGTGCTTTATGCTTCATATTATTATCCAATGATGTGTTGCCATCCTATGATGTTTGGGTAGATTTTCGTTGTCCTATCGGTGGTTGATGAATTGCTATGATTGATTTAATTTGCTTGTGGTTATGTTGCTGTCCTTTGGTGCCCATCATATGATTGCGCGCGTGGATCACACCCTAGGGTTAGTTGTATGTTGATAGGACTATGTATTGGAGGGCAAGAGTGACAGAAGCTTCAACCTAGCATAGAAATTGATGCATACGGGATTGAAGGGGGACCAATATATCTTAATGCTATGGTTGGGTTTTACCTTAATGAACATTAGTAGTTGCGGATGCTTGCTAATAGTTCCAATCATAAGTGCATAGAATTCCAAGTCAGGGATGACATGCTAGCAGTGGCCTCTCCCACATAATACTTGCTATCGGTCTAGTAAAGTAGTCAATTGCTTAGGGGCAATTTCGCAACTCCTACCACCACTTTTCCACACTCGCTATATTTACTTTATTGTTTCTTAATCTAAACAGCCCCTACTTTTTATTTACGTAATCTTTATTATCTTGCAAACCTATCCAACAACACCTACAAAGTACTTCTAGTTTCATACTTGTTCTAGGTAAAGCGAACGTCAAGCGTGCGTAGAGTTGTATCGGTGGTCGATAGAACTTGAGGGAATATTTGTTCTACCTTTAGCTCCTCGTTGGGTTCGACACTCTTACTTATCGAAAACTGTTGCGATCCCCTATACTTGTGGGTTATCAAGACCTTTTTCTGGCGCCGTTGCCGGGGAGCAATAGCGTGGGGTGAATATTCTCGTGTGTGCTTGTTTGATTTATCATTAAGTAATTTTTTATTTGTTGTTCTTAGTTGTTTTCTATCTTTAGTTATGGGTAGGAAATGCAAAATACCAAAAAAATTAGTTGTACCTACTGAACCAATGGTTGAAGAACCACTCAAAATCTATCACACTGCTGAAGCTTATTACTTGGATCATCTTCGATCCCTTTGTGCTCGTGCCGAAACCCCAACTAGCTTAGTTGAGGGCAAATCTTTAGATGAGCATGCTTGTTATGTGCGACACCGTATATCTGAAAAAGGGAAACTATTATGGGGTCAAATTCAACGTTTTCAATGCTATGCTTGGAATTTATGTGAAATATATGATTTTACTTGTTGCTTTGAAAACCCTAAGAAACACCTTCCCTACCAATGTGAGTTTATTGATAATGGAATCTTATCTTCATATGCTAAGGGTGTTTATAATTACTATGATGTTCAACAAATTGAAGAATTTGTTGCTTTTAAGGGTGCTTTTGAAATTGATTCTTTGATTGAAAAGTATGATGCTACTCTTCACAAATCTGAAAATTTTGCCATATTTAAATATTGCTATGATAATTATGCTTCTAATGCCTATGTTGAACCATATATTGAGTACTACTCCGCTGTCCAAGAAGAGACTAATATTTTGCAGGAGTCTATGGAAGAAGAAATTGATGAAACTGTGAGCTCATTGGATGAAAAAGATGAGGAGGAGAGCGAAGAACAAAAGGAGGAAGAGCGGATTAGCTACCCATGCCCACCTTCTAATGAGAGTAACTCTTCAACCCATACGTTGTTTAATTTCCCTTCGTGCTTACCGAAAGATGATTGCTATGATGATTGTTATGATCCCGTTGATTCTTTTGAAATATCCCTTTTTGATGATGCTTGCTATGCTTGTGGCCAAGATGCCAATATGAATTATGCTTATGGAGATGAACTTGATATAGTTCCTTATGTTAAACATGAAATTGTTGCTATTGCACCCACGCATGATAGTCCTATTATCTTTTTGAATTCTCCCAACTACACTATATCAGAGAAGTTTGCCCTTATTAAGGATTATATTGATGCGTTGCCTTTTACTACTACACATGATGATTTTGATGGATACAATATGCATGTTCTTGCTGCTCCTACTTGCAATTATTATGAGAGAGGAACTATATCTCCACCTCTCTATGTTTCCAATATGATAAAATTGCAAGAAACTGTTTATACCATGCATTAGCCCTTACTTTGTGTGCATGAATTGTTCTTTTATGACATGCCGATGCATAGGAAGAGAGTTAGACTTGGTTGTTACATGATATATGTTACTTTTTTCTCACTACTAAATTATAAATCATTGTTAATTAAAATTGGCTTTGATATACCTTGGGATCCGGGTGGATTCATTACTTGAGCACTATATGCCTAGCTTAATGGCTTTAAAGAAAGCGCTGCCAGGGAGACAACCCGGAAGTTTTAGAGAGTCATTTATTTCTGTTGTGTGCTTTTATAAAGTTTAGAAATAAAAATAATGTGCCAAGGTTTGCCTTTAGGATGTTTACATTTGCTTGATGGTTTGTACGGTGCAGGACAGAAACTTTGGCTGTAGTACGCGATTTTACATTTTTAGCTGGAACGTCAAATGGTTCTAATTATTTTTGCACTGTCTTTCTGTACAAATTATTTATTTTTCCTAATTTTGGTAGAATTTTTCAAGTATCATAAGTATGGTGAATGTTCAGATTGCTACAGACTGTTCTGTTTTAGACAGATTCTGTTTTTTGATGCATAGTTTGCTTGTTTTGATGAAACTACCAATTTATATCAGTGGATTAAGCCATGAAAAAGTTATACTACAGTAGACACAATGCAAAAAAAATATGAATTGGTTTTCAACAGTACTTAGAGTAGTGATTTGCTTTATTATACTAATGGATCTTACCGAGTTTTCTGTTGAAGTTTTGTGTGGATGAAGTGTTCGATGATTGAGAAGGTCTCGATGTGAGAAGAAGGAAGAGAGGCAAGAGCTCAAGCTTGGGGATGCCCGAGGCACCCCAAGTAAATATTCAAGGAGACTCAAGCGTCTAATCTTGGGGATGCTGGGGAGGCATCCCCTCTTTCTTCAACAAATATCGGTATGTTTTCGGATTTGTTTCGTTCATGCGATATGTGCAATCTTGGAGCGTCTTTTGCATTTAGTTTTCATTTTTCTTTTATGCACCATGCTGGTATGAGATAGTCCTTGGTTTATTTATAGAATGCTCTTTGCACTTCACTTATATCTTTTGAGTATGGCTTTATTGAATGCTTCATATGCTTCACTTATATCATTTGAAGTTTGGATTGCCTGTTTCTCTTCACTTAGACAACCGCCATTTGTAGAATGATCTTTTGCTTCACTTATATTTGATTAGAGCACGGGCATATCTTTTGTAGAAAGAATTAAACTCTCGTGCTTCACTTATATATATTTAGAGAGATGACAGTAACTGGTCATTCACATGGTTAGTCATAAAATCCTACATAAAACTTGTAGATCGCTGAATATGATATGTTTGATTCCTTGCAATAGTTTTGCGAAATAAGGATGGTGATATTAGAGTCATGCTAGTCAGGTAATTGTGAAATTGAGAAATACTTGTGTTGAGGTTTGCAAGTCCCGTAGCATGCACGTATGGTGAACCGTTATGTAACGAAGTCAGAGCATGGGGTGTTTATTGATTGTCTTCCTTATGAGTGGCGGTCGGGGACGAGCGATGGTCTTTTCCTACCAATCTATCCCCCTAGGAGCATGCGCGTAGTACTTTGTTTCGATGACTAATAGATTTTTGCAATAAGTATGTGAGTTCTTTATGACTAATGTTGAGTCCATGGATTATACGCACTCTCACCCTTCCATCATTGCTAGCCTCTTCGGTACCGTGCATTGCCCTTTCCCACCTCGAGAGTTGGTGCAAACTTCACCGGTGCATCCAAACCCCGTGATATGATACGCTCGGTCACACATAAGCCTCATTATATCTTCCTCAAAACAGCCACCATACCTACCTATCATGGCATTTCCATAGCCATTCCGAGATATATTGCCATGCAACTTCCATCATCATCATATACATGACTTGAGCATTTATTGTCATATTGTTTTGCATGATCGTAAGATAGCTAGCATGATGTTTTCATGGCTTGTCCATTTTTTGATGTCATTGCTACGCTAGATCATTGCACATCCCGGTACACCGCCGGAGGCATTCATATAGAGTCATATCTTTGTTCTAGATATCGAGTTGTAATATTGAGTTGTAAGTAAATAAAAGTGTGATGATCATCATTATTAGAGCATTGCCCCAGTGAGGAAAGGATGATGGAGACTATGATTCCCCCACAAGTCGGGATGAGATTCTGGACTTTACAAAAAAATAAAAGAGGCCAAAGAATCCCAAATAAAAAAAAGAGGCCAAAGAAGCCCACCAAAAAAAGAAAATAAAAGAAAATAAAAAAATGAGAGAAAAAGAGAGAAGGGGCAATGTTACTATCCTTTTACCACACTTGTGCTTCAAAGTAGCACCATGTTCTTCATATAGAGAGTCTCTTGAGTTATCACTTTCATATACTAGTGGGAATTTTCATTATAGAACTTGGCTTGTATATTCCAACGACGGGCTTCCTCAAATGCCCTAGGTCTTCATGAGCAAGCAAGTTGGATGCACACCCACTTAGTTTCAGTTTGAGCTTTCATATACTTATAGCTCTAGTGCATCCGTTGCATGGCAATCCCTACTCCTCACATTGATATCTATTAATGGGCATATCCATAGCCCGTTAATATGCCTAGTTGATGTGAGACTTTCTCCCTTTTTGTCTTCTCCACATAACCCCCATCATCATATTCTATTCCACCTATAGTGCTATGTCCATGGCTCACGCTCATGTATTGCGTGAAAGTTGAAAAGGTTTGAGAACGTCAAAAGTATGAAACAATTACTTGGCTTGTCATCGGGGTTGTGCATGATGTGAATATTTTGTGTGGTGAAGATGGAGCATAGCCAGACTATATGATTTTGTAGGGATAACTTTCTTTGGCCATGTTATTTTGAAAAGACATGATTGCTTTATTAGTAGGCTTGAAGTATTATTGTTTTTATGTCAAATGATAGACTATTGCTTTGAATCACTCGTGTCTTAATATTCATGCCATGATTAGATATATGATCAAGATTATGCTAGGTAGCATTCCACATGAAAAATTATCTTTTTTATCATTTACCTACTCGAGGACAAACAGGAATTAAGCTTGGGGATGCTAATACGTCTTTGTCGTATCTATAATTTTTGATTGTTCCATGCCAATATTATTCAACTTTCATATACTTTTGGCAACTTTTTATACTATTTTTGGGACTAACATATTGATCCAGTGCCCAG
This sequence comes from Triticum urartu, assembly GCF_003073215.2. Lineage (NCBI taxonomy): Eukaryota > Viridiplantae > Streptophyta > Magnoliopsida > Poales > Poaceae > Triticum > Triticum urartu. The sequence goes on along the minus strand of NC_053024.1, from coordinate 467,075,413 downwards.
TGCCAGTTCCTATTTGTTGCATGTTTTTTGTTTCACAGAATATCCATATCAAACGAAATCCAAACGGGATAAAAACTTACGCAGATTTTTTTGGAATATATATGATTTTTTGGAAGAAGAATCCACGCGAGACGATGCTCGAGGGGCCCACGAGGTAGGGGGGCGCGCCCCAGGGTGTCAGGCGCGCCCCTGACCCTCGTGGCCACCCCGTAAGGCGGTTGGTGCCCTTCTTTCACCGCAAGAAAGCTAATATCCGGATAGAGCTCGTGTTAAAATTCCAGCCCAATCGGAGTTACGGATCTCCGGGAATATAAGAAACGGTGAAAGGGAAGAATCTGAGAACGCAGAAACAGAGAGAGACAGAGAGACAGATCCAATCTCGGAGGGTCTCTCGCCCCTCCCGTGCCATGGAGGCCATGGACCAGAGGGGAAACCCTTCTCCCATCTAGGGAGGAGGTCAAGGAAGAAGAAGAAGGAGGGGGGCTCTCTCCCCCTCGCTTCCGGTGGCACCAGAGTGCCACCGGGGGCCATCATCATCACCGCGATCTACACCAACACCTCCGCCATCCTCACCAACATCTCCATCACCTTCCCCCCTCTATCTACAGCGGTCCACTCTCCCGCAACCCGTTGTACCCTCTACTTGAACATGGTGCTTTATGCTTCATAATATTATCCAATGATGTGTTGCCATCCTATGATGTCTGAGTAGATTTTCGTTGTCCTATCGGTGGTTGATGAATTGCTACGATTGATTTAATTTGCTTGTGGTTATGTTGCTGTCCTTTGGTGCCCATCATATGATTGCGCGTGTGGATCACACCCTAGGGTTAGTTGTATGTTGATAGGACTATGTATTGGAGGGCAAGAGTGACAGAAGCTTCAACCTAGCATAGAAATTGATGCATACGGGATTGAAGGGGGACCAATATATCTTAATGCTATGGTTGGGTTTTACCTTAATGAACATTAGTAGTTGCGGATGCTTGCTAATAGTTCCAACCATAAGTGCATAGAATTCCAAGTCAGGGATGACATGCTAGCAGTGGCCTCTACCACATAATACTTGTTATCGGTCTAGTAAAGTAGTCAATTGCTTAGGGGCAATTTCGCAACTCCTACCACCACTTTTCCACACTCGATGTATTTACTTTATTGTTTGTCAATCTAAACAGCCCCTACTTTTTATTTACGTAATCTTTATTATCTTGCAAACCTATCCAACAACACCTACAAAGTACTTCTAGTTTCATACTTGTTCTAGGTAAAGCGAACGTCAAGCGTGCGTAGAGTTGTATCGGTGGTCGATAGAACTTGAGGGAATATTTGTTCTACCTTTAGCTCCTTGTTGGGTTCGACACTCTTACTTATCGAAAACTGTTGTGATACCCTATACTTGTGGGTTATCAATCATTGAGGAGAAGTAGAACACGGGAGGCCGCCGCCACTTGGGTCCCATGAAGGCCACCGCCTAGGCGATGACTGCGCATTCAGGTGGTTTCTTTGCTGCTTCGTCTCTTTCGAGGACCTTCATTGACCCCGCAAGTGTCTGCCGGACATGAGGAAGACAAAGGGATCCGCTGGCGGCCATTTAGATTAGGTACTCCCTCTCCGGCTGGCGGGAAATATTTGTTCTAAGAATGGATGAATTGGATGTATCTATAACTAAAGTAAGTCTAGATAGTCCATTTTTAGGACAAGTATTTCTGGACGGAGGGAGTATTAATTATACCAAGAGACTCGGATTAGCACCGCTTAGTTCATGTAAATGTAATGAAATCCATCATGTTTATATGAAGATCTGGCTTTTTTATATAAAATCATGCATGCTTATATGAAAATAGTCCATGTTTGCACGAATTTCATCTGGTTGGTTAGAGTTGTGAAAATGTATGCCACTAGCGTTTGATGTCGTCCTCAGCGGAAGGAAGCGGGAGGAAATTGGCCGGCGACCATTGGAGATGCTCTTATGCTGGAAATAATAGAGTCACATCCAATCCATTTGAGTTAATTGCATGTATGATTCTCCCTCTATAAAAAGTAAATTGCATGTACAGTGTACACGTGACTTGCAGGGTGGCTACAACTTCGTACAAAAAGTTAAAAAGAAACAAGTCCATCCTTAGTCTTGTATTCTATGTACTCTGTGGGTTCCACTGTCAGTACAGTAGCTAAAGAAGTATATATTAAATAAGTAATATATAATATAAAAATCTAAAGTTAAAGACAGAATTCGAACTCAGGTCATCGCGTTGCGAGCATCTGGCGCTAACCAGTCCAACACATTTTTGTTGTAGACCATGCTGGAGATATATCTCTATGTCTACTCTTATACTCCATCCATTCCTAAATATTTGTCCTTTTCAGAGTTCAAATGAACTACCACATATGGATGTGTATGTAGACATGTTTTAGAGTGTAGATTCACTCATTTTGCTCTATATGTAGTCACTTGTTGAAATATCTAAAAAGAAAAATATTTAGGAACAGAGGAAGTAGAAACCAGATTTGGTGATGATGGTGCGCGTGCCATCCTGCAATATAGGCCATCGAATTTATATCTAATGGATAGGAAGGAAACTATGGCAATTTTGCAAAAAGATACCCACACCCCTCTCCACGTTTGCAAATAAGGCCTTCCCGCGTTCATCCTTTTCTCTCACAACATAAACTACTCAAATAAATGCATCTTGATGTTTCGTGCAACACATGGGCATCATGCTAGTCTCTCACCAGATAAACTACTCATACAAATGCATCTTGATGTTCCGTGCAATGCACGGACATCTAGCTAGTTTCTTTTAAAATAGTTACTGCGATAATTGGGTTGAAGTGATATATTTTATGTCTGCCCCGAATGATTTCAGATTCACTGGTAGTAATAAAGAAAAGGTTGTCTTGTTAATTAATAGAAAACAGGGTGAAAACTATCACATGAGGTTGGTAAAACAAGGCACATTGGGTTCAGCGTCATCGTCACTACAGATGTGCGCGTGCGAGAAGTCTACATATCGAGGGGGCTACGGAGAAAAAGACGTATTGAGTGTGTCTGAGCGAGGCACAGAGACACAATGTTTGAGACAGAAACCAATTGACAGATTATGATCAGATCGAGTTGTCACCCCTTCTGTTGTCATTGTTGGGGTTGGGGTGGGGTGGGGAGGGGGAGGGAAAGAAATACATATCAAGAGTGTGCGCGGTATGCAGAGAGGCACAACTAGCGTGTGTGTGTGTGTGTGTTTGAAAGAGGAGTAGATAGATTACTATCAAGATCGAGGTGCCACCCTACTCCTTCGGTGTCGGGTAGTGTGTGTGTGTTTATGTGTGTGTGTGTTTGAGAGAGAAGCCAGTCGATAGATTAGTATCAAGATCGAGATGTCACCCTACTCCTTCGGTGTCGGGAAGTGTGTGTGGGGGGCAGTGACACTTACATATCTCTACTCTATAAAAAACAGAGTTGGTGATGACGGCGTTCCTGCCATCCTGCAATATAGGCCATCCGATTTATATCTGGCGGATAGGAAGGAAACTATGACAATTTTGCAAAAAGATACCCACACCCCTCTCCACATTTGCAAATAAGGCATTCCCTCATTCATCCTTTTCTCCCACAAGATAAACTACTAATACAAATGCATCTTGATATTCCGTGCAACGCATGGGCATCTTGCTAGTAGGGAGAAGGAGTTTGTGTGACACATATCTATATTAAGGGATAGGTAGATAGGATGTGTGCGAGGCATACTAAAAGCATCACGGAGATAAACAAAACGGTGTGGATGCAAGTGCTGGAAAAAATGAGGCGATAAACAATGTCTACGTGTGTGTGTGTGTGTGATAGAGAGAGAGCGAAGTCTCAAAACAAAAGGTGCTCTGCTGGAATCCCATTGTATGTATTCATATGGTTCCGAAACTCGAGTTAATCTTAGGCATATGTGTGAGAGACATAATTATCCTTTGAGACATTAGTGGCTGTGGGTGGGCGGAATTAAAGGGGTGGGCGTGTTCGACAGAGAGAGCGTGTGTGTTTCTGTGTGAGAGACTTTGTAGGACGGGGTAGAAAGATGAATTCCAACCTTGACGCAGGGAGATAAATACACGAAGTGCGCGTGTGTGATTCCGATGCCCATGGGGAAATGAGATATATATGCGTGTGAGAGAGATTGCACAATTCATTCACGTATCACTATCTAGCGATCGTTGACGTGCATCATTTGAACATAAATCAATATCTACTTCGTATCGTGGCCAAAGGTACAATATCGATTCAAATCTATAAAGATTGGACACTAACATATCACATTTTTTCTATCTAAATAAACCTTTTCAATTGTGCATGCCAAAGTTACAGTGATGTTTCTTCAAACAACCAATGTAGCTATCATGTACATGCACCATTTTTACTCTTGCATTCAAATTCATTAGTCTTGGATGATTTAAGGTTCTATTATGAAGTAATATATGTTATATTCGTATATGAATTCAAAGGGTACGCAATTTATGAAATGGAGGCTATGTAATCATATGAGGTAACACTTTTAAGTAGCGGACTACATTATCCATCTCTTTTGTGGGACTGCAATATCCATTTCTTTTTGTGCGCCTCTACACTAACACGTCAATGCATTATGTTTAAAGTAAATAACCAATGGCACTAAATTATCTATTTACACGAGAAATACATAGGCTGAGCGTTTGATCCTTTTTTGTGAACGCGCCTCTACACCCGTACGATTGGTCGCGCCCGTGTGAACATCCAAGTTATCAGCGCATCATCCTGAGTTATTGTCTTTTTTTCTGGTGGAGTTCACACCAGTTATTAACTGCCGACGCGTGCCTCGTGTACACAGCCTCGCATGACCTTCCAGCTAGCACGGTCCAAACTTAGTTGAAACTGGATACGAACGATCTCGCGGGCAGCAAAATCTCCCACCTCCTTCTAAAATTTCCACCACCTAGTCTTTAGCATGCGAAATTCCCCTTTTGTCCTTGGTGCATGGAGAACAACAGTAACAATACCACCCTCATCTACATAATAGGTCGGGGCTGCTTTGGTAACTTCCGATTCCCCCCACCACACGGCACCCCTATTTCCTCCCCCCTCCCACAAAAACGACTAACTCCACAGCACCAGTGCATCTTACATCACGCCGCCCGTACTTCATCGACCTTTCTTCCCCTCCCCTCTCGAAACCCTAGACTGCTCATCCACCGGCGTACTAGAGCCCATTCACTGCCAGCGGCGTCCACCTTGCCGGATCTGCTTCTGCGGCCGCATCTACCCCTCCTGCCTCCACTAGAAACAAGTAGATTGCTCATCCACCACTGTACCATAGCCCATTGAGTGCCGGCCTTGTCCATGCCGCTAGATCTGCTTCGCCGGTACTCTCGTCAACCGCAGCGCATCTGCAGTGGCTCATTCATACTCCCCACCGAGAGACGCTTCGTCCACACCCCCCCGGAGCCCCCCCCCCACCGATAACCCCGTCGACGGCCTCTGATCCTCTTTGTCGACACCTTCCTCAACCCTACTGGAGCCGCTTCACCGACACCATCGTCAACCCTACCGGAGTAGCTTCGCCTATACCATTCTCAGCCCTACCAGGGCCGCTTTACCAACTCACAAGTCCACGGCCACAGATCCGCTTCGTCGCACCCCCATCCAACCTACCGGAGCAGCTTCTGACGCCTCGTCCACGTTCGCAGATCCGCATCGTCGACACCATCCTTAACCCCAACCACTGGAGCAGCTTTACCGACGCCCTCGTCCACGGCCACAGATCCGCTTCGCCCACACCGTAGTCCACCCAACCAGAGCCGCTCCACAAACACCCTACTCCACAGTTATAGATATCCTTACCGGACCCCGACAGCCAGCGCAGCGTCATCACCCTTGACGTCTCTAACCTGATTCCCACTGTCTGGCAAGATGCCAAGCACCCTCCATGGCCTAGGTACTTCACCTTTAAACCCGTCTAGCATCACCTGCCCGATGTACTTCAAATATACTAACATGTCGCTGTTACCTGTTATGCAACTGGCAAAAACTACAAGGACGATGTTTCTTTTGGATCTAACAGCTTGGCCAACCAAGATCCTGGACTGAGGCATTGCTATGATCTTGTAAATGTGTCTCTCTCTCTTGTATTGTTGTGTGGCTGCCAGCGTGCTTTGCTAGGATTTTCGACCAGTAATCCCTTTGTGCAGACAATGATTTCTACTACTAGCTGCTAAATTAGATATGTAGAGGTCATACATGATACTACCTTGTACCTCCGTTCCTAAATATAAGTCTTTCTAGAGATTCCATTATAGGCTACATACAGAGCAAAATGAGTGAATCTACACTCGAAAATGCATCTATATACATCTGTATGTGGTCCATACTGGAATCTCTAAAAAGACATATATTTAGGAGCAGATATAGTACATTACACAAAATCCTAGGTGGCATGGAGGAATTCCAGTGCACTACATTAGGCTCCCTTAGAGTGCCTGCTAGTCCAGCACATAGAGTCATGGCTAGTTTATGCTACACACACAATCGTTAATTGGTGGTTTAAATACGCACAAGGGATATGCAATGTATTATCATGTAAAGATGTCTGAAATTAGTCGTGTAAACTTGCAGATAGGGTTACACAATGAAAAAGTACAAGATGTATGTGGCAATTTCGTAGAACATCGCAAAAAAGGAGAGGCAACGGTGAGCCTATACAGTGTGCTATGATAGGTCACTCCTCCATTGCAATCATCGCGACATGTTATTTGTATGTCAGTTCTATTGGCCAAGTTTCTTAGGGACAGTTATTACAAGTTATCCTAAGAAAATAAGCACATGTGAATATAAGCTCCAGGTAATAAGCCAACCAGTTCTGTTCATTGCCTTCCTTTTCAGCTTATCTTTGGTATGATCAGTGAAAAGTCTAGATTGCATTATATTTTATCATTTTTTTGCCCATATGAAAATTAATTTGAATTGCAAACATCACAAATTGAAACCACTGCAGTAATTAATATGATAGGAAAACAGACCATGACTATTGTTCAAAATGCAAATACAAAGATACCATCTACTTGGCACAATCTACTTTGGTCAATGTCTTCCATAGAGATCCCATTGCCTAATTTAAATGAAGAACACATGGCCCACATTTAAATGAAGAACAATTATTTATTGAAATTCGATGGTCCAAGTGGCTGGTTATTATCATATAGCAGCAGCACCTGAAAGCATCATATAGCAGCAGCAGTGTGCAATTCATCATATACCAGCAGCAGCTCATAGCAATTCATCATATAGCAGCAGCAGGAGCAGCTCATAGAAATTCATCATATAGCAGCAGTAGAAGCAGCTCATAGCAATTCATCATATAGCCGCGATTTGCTTCTCTGCTGCCAAATGCTCCTTGAGATCTTGGCTATACTACGTGCACCATGGCTTAGGATGGTGCTTATTTTGTGGAGGGGCCGGTGATTTGGGTGGAAGGTGTCGCGCCCAGCGGTCGGGGCATGTGGGATGTGGAAGGAGGAGGAGGATGCAGGTCGGGTGTGGATTACATGCCTGGATAGATGTAACACCCCGAGACCGATGTGCCAGGTGTCGTCCAGTTATTCGTTGTTGTTGCCTTGTCATGTGCTTGCGTGTCATGCATTTCATATCATGTCATCATGTGCATCGCATTTGCATACATGTTTGTCTCATGCATCCGAGCATTTTCCCCGTTGTCCGTTTTGCAATCCGGCGCTCCTATGTCCTCCGGGGTCTCCTTTTACCTCTTTTCGTGTGCGGGTGTTAAACATTCTCGGATTGGACCGAGACTTGCCAAGCGACCTTGGTTTACTACCGGTAGACCGCCTGTCAAGTTTCATGCCATTTGGACTTCGTTTGATACTCCAACGGTTAACCGAGCAACCGTAAAGGCCTCGTGTGTGTTGCAGCCCAACACCTTTCCAAAGTGTCCCAAAACCCACCTAAACCCCCTCCATCATCTCGGTCGTTCGATCATGATCACGTGGCCGAAAACCGCACCTCATTTGGACTCTCCTAACTCCCTCTACCTATATATATGTGATCCCCTCCAAAATTCGCGGACAAAACCCTAGATCTCACCTCCTTCCACGCCGCCGGACATGTCCGCCCGCCGGAGGATGCGTCCACCCCGCCGCCACGTCGCCCGGACCAATCCCGGGGCGACATGTCAGCACCGCCGCCTCCCGCGCCCAATGACGGGCCGCCATCTGTCGTGCCGCCGTTCCCCCACCGCCGCGGCCCGCGGAGCCCGTCGCGGGCCCGCGCGGGCCCATCCCATCGCTGCCGCCTACCCGCGGCCTCCCGAGGCACGCGCCGCCCGCTAAGGCGCGCCGCCCGGCCGCCACATCGCCGCTCCGCCGCGGAGGCGCTGCTCCGACCTCGCCTCCACCGCCGCCCTTCGCCGGCGCAGGCTCGCCGCGCCGCCCGGCCGGCCGACGTCCGCCTCGCCGCTCCGCCAGGCGCTCCGCCGGCACCGCGCCGCCCGTCCCCGTCGCACGCCACGCTGGCGCACCCCTCTCCTCTCGCCGGAGAACCTCGTCGCCGGAGTTCACCGGATTTACCTCGCCGGAGTTCGGTCCGGCCAGATCTGGACCAGGGTGGACCAGATCCACCAACCCCCTGATCCAAACAGCCTCCCCGCATCCCCGGATCCTCTCATCCCGCTCCACCTCGTCCCGCGTTGACTTCTCGCGAGGGTAAAATTCCACTAAGTCCCAGTAATTTTGAGCATACTTCATCATTTCATAACTTCATCAACGTTGCTTCGATTCGTGCGTGTAGCATATCAAATTGTTTGTCTCGATGAGTACTTCATTTCATTCCATTGCACCATATTTATTTGAGTTCATCTTGATGCCCTAAATGCTGTTGCAAGAGTGCTAGTTTATGTTAGTTTCAGATTCTTATCAGTAATTGGATATTTGTCATTTTTGCCATGATTAATGTGTGCCTCCTATGAACTTGAGCCCTACATGAGTTTTGAAGTATGCCATGCCATCTTTACAGGGGTGTATGCCATGTATTTTTGTGATCTTTGTGGTGACTAGCACAAGCATGCAAAGTAGCTCTCGTAATGTTGTTGATTTCAGGGTCTTAGAAATCTTCTAAGTCTTTGCCCTATTAATATTTTTATGCCATGTATTCATGTTGCTACAGAGGGATCCATACCTCTTTTGAGTATGATCAGTAAGGATGTTTTGGAGATATTGTTATGCTCTATCTATCCATGTCTTAGTTTGCAATTATGGAGCACCCTAGCCTGACTCAATCGAGCTCTACTTTTCCTATAAAATGTTCCTAGCAGATTGTTTACATGTTAAGCAATTTTGCCGAGGTTGTTGTAGTTGATCCATGCATGCTATGAGTGTGTTCTTGCCATGTTTAGCTTCTATGTCATGTCTACTTGCTGGGTGTATGCTTAGTTTGTCATGAAATGCCTTGTGGTGAGTGCATCGAGCTCGTAAACATGCCTACTTAATATCTGCTTTGCCATGTTCCAGTTTTCTGCTAAGTCTGAATCTGTTAACGAAAGTTGCTATGTTCACATGGTTGCCATTGTATTTTCTGATCCCCTTTGGCTTATAGTCAGTAAGGGACTTTTGTTGTATGCCTTGAGTAGCTTCATGCCATGCCTTGCTTTTCCATGATATGTTCCTGTAGCATGTTGTTATCTTGCTCTAAACATCGCTTCCTGATGTTAAATTCCTGACATGTGGTTTATTTCACTAAGTCTGTAACCTGATATCTTTTGCTCTTTTGCATGCTTGTTTGAACCTGCTATTGTGTGATTTAGCCGTAGCTCAGTGTTCATCTTTTTTCAAGCATCTTGAGTGGATCACTACCATGTGCTTTGTTGTTATGTTAGAGTGCAGTAGCTTGTTGTTCTTGATGCATTTAGATGCCTCGTGCTGTTAATCACAGATCGGTGCCATATTTGTTTTGCTTGTCATTTGCAAACCGTGCATCCGATTCCGGTGATCTTTATATATGCTAGTGCTTGCTGCAGCTCCACCTCATACCTTTTTTCCTTACCCATAAGCTTAAATAGTCTTGATCACGAGGGTGTGAGATTGCTGAGTCCCCGTGACTCACAGATTACTTCCAAAACCAGCTTGCAGGTGCCGTTGAACCGTGCAGGTGACGCAACCGAGCTCAAGGAGGAGCTCGATGAAGATCTCGTTCATTGTGTTGTTTCGTTTCAGTTGATCAGTAGTGGAGCCCAGTTGGGGCGATCGGGGACACTGTTGCTTTTGGGGTTGTCTTTATTTTGGTTCCGTAGTCGGACCTTGATTGTAAGTGGATGATTGTAATGTTATATTTATGCTTTTGTGTGACGTGGTGATTGTAAGCCAACTATGTACCTCTTTTCCTTTTTCATTACATGGGTTGTGTGAAGATTACCCCACTTGCGACATTTCTTAAAATGCGGTTATGCCTCTAAGTCGTGCTTCGACACGTGGGAGATATAGTCGCATCGTGGGCGTTAAAATAGACGAGGCCAAGCAGCGTGAAGGAGGGTCGCCGGTGAGGAGGCGACGCTGCAAGCAAGAGTGAAGGTTTCAACTTGGAAAGGAAGGTGGAAATAGGGGAAATGTGGCTTTTGGTAAGGGGGGAAGGTAGATATTTTCGCGGAAGCCAAAAATTTGGAATCGCTTCAGCGAAAAAACTGGCACGCAAAGTGTTATCAGACACGGTCCCTTATTCAGAACTGTGTACGATATGTGAACATCACAAATGATTCAGATAGCTTAACCCGTGTGTGATGAGTTTGAACGTCAAAAATTTTGGTTCAAATTTCCCTTGTTACAGTGGTCATCCACGTCATTGCATAATTTGGGTACACAAAGGAGACTATAGCACACCCACACTTCTTAATCGAGCAAGTTCAACAATTAAACAGAGCTAGCTAACCTAAACATTACTCTAACAAATTAAAGATCGACGCTCTTAATTAAACAAAACAAAGAGTACTACTACGAGTCTACGACTAATGTTGGTCGATCTTCGCCGCTGCCTCCATGTCCAGCTCGCGCCCGACGGTCTCCTAGGGAAGGGGCTCCATGGCATCCATCACACCATACTCGGCAAGCATCTCGCCATCTGCGTCCACCATCTCTTTGGAAAAGGCCGCCACGAGCTGGGTGTGGGTGGCCGCGATCTGGGCTTGGACGAGCTCCGTCGTCGCAAGGTATGCGGCGGGGGAACGGACGGCTGCTTGAACGCTCTCAGCGATTGCCAACTCTTCGGCCATGGGTTGCCGACCGTTGTCGGAGAAGCTTTGTTCGATTTGTGCGGTGACCGCCATGAGCTGGGCATGGGCAGCCTCGACATGGTTGTGGTCGGCCTCCATCAGGGCTAAGGCCGCCGCTGTGGAACGGAGAGCTGCTGTGCCGCTCTCGCTAGTTGCTATCCCCGAGGCAGATGTGGTTGCCGCCACCTGAGAAGCAACACCGTCGTTTGGGCTGCCTTGGCCACCTACTCGCAGATTGCGGCCACGCTCATACACCTTGTTAGCACATGCATGGCAGCTGTGGCCGCGCTCTCGCCGGAGTAGGCCACTGAAGTTGCCCTCACGATGTGGGTCCACGTGCCCATCTTTCACCGGCGATGATTGAACAATGAAATGATATTTGGGGAGCGAGCTGGTGTGCTTGAGACGCCAGCTGTGAACTATAGTTGACACACCTTCTCACGTAAGCCGTAGGCGTACTATACACCGACGGTGCTCCAGGATATTTTGTGTTGCATCTCACACGGTTGATGATAATAAACGGTGTGGGATCGACTTGATTTTTCATCTTGATTTGAATTACATAATGGGATCACAGCGGCAATGAACGGTGTTTGAATTGCTAGACCTTTATCTGCAGTGAACATGCAACTATATGTGTGTCGTAAAAGAATTGGAATTATTCAGGGTTCGTTCGAACATTTTACACATTAAATTGGTTTTCTAGCCATTTCAGGTGCATAATTCAAAATTAAACTACATGCACATGCTCCGGTGCACCAACATGGGTTGTAAAATCATATATGTGTCCATGGGTTTATGCTTATGTCACATGCAAAAAATGGGGATGAAATTCGAACACCACGACACCGTGGCTCTCCAGCAAATGTCGATGTACTTGCTTATGTAATTCTAGTAAATCCAAAACTCGTCCGAAATTCATGAAACTTGGCATGCTATCATGGAGCGGCATCAACATGTTTCGGTAGGGAACATCCCCACCTTTGAGGACGCAAACGATATTCATTGCCCTATTGCTTTTAAAATTGTTCTCGTGTCAACTTAGAACAATATGAGTGTTGTGTCAATTTTTGTGATTTTTCGGGGTTCGTTTGGACATTTTATGCATTAATTGAGTTTTCAATGCATTCATGTGCATAATTCAAATTTAAACGACAAGCACATGCTCTAATGCATATAAATTGGTTGAAAATTCAAATATGTGTCCTTGGTTGTATGCTTAGGTCCCATGCAAAAAAGGAGAATGAATGTCAAACACCCTGCCACCGTCACTCGGCCGCAAACATTGAGATACCTGGTTTTTAAATTCCAGTAAATCCAAAGCTCGTCTGAAATTTATGAAACTTGGCATGCTGTCATTGAGAGGCATCAACATGTCGTGGTAAATTTTTTGTCCCATTCGGGGCAGGTTTGGGGATATGCTTCTCACAAATCAGAGTTTCTCACAACAAGCCTGATGGTTTCGGTAGGGAACATTTCACCTTTTTGGACGGAACGATATCCATTGCCTCTTCTCGACTTCAATTTTTTTCCTAGTGTCAACATAGAACATTAGGAGTGTTGTGTCAATTTTGAGGATTTTGGGGGGTTCGTTTGGACATCTTTATGCATTAATTGAGTTTTCAATGCATCTATGTGCATAATTCAAATTTGAACTGCATGCACATGCTCTAATGCATATAAATTGGTTGAAAATTCAAATATGTGTTCTTGGTTGCATGCTTAGGTCCTATGTAAGAAATGGGAATTAATGTCAAACACCCTGCCACCGTCACTCGGCCGCAAACATTGAGATACCTGGTTTTTAAATTCTAGTAAATCCAAAACTCGTATGAAATTCATGAAACTTGGCATGCTATCATGGAGCGACATCAACATATCGTGGTAAATTTTTTGTCCCATTTGAGGCAGGTTTGGGTATATGTTTCTCACAACAAGCATCATGGTTTCGGTAGGGAACGTCTCACCTTTGGGGACGAAACGATATCCATTGCCTCTTATTGCTGTCAAAAAATTTCTCGCGTCAACGTAGAACAACAGGAGTGTTGTGTCAATTTTTGTGATTTTTGGGGATTCGTTTGAACATTTTTATGCATCAACTGAGTTTTCAATGCATTCATGTGCATAATTCAAATTTGAACTACATGCACATGCTCTAATGCATATAAATTGGTTAAAAATTCAAATTTGTGTTCTTGGTTGCATGCTTAGGTCCCATGCAAGAAATGGGAGTGAATGTCAAACACCCTGCCACCGTCACTCGGCCGCAAACATTGAGATACCTGATTTTTAAATTCTAGTAAATCCAAAACTCGTCTGAAATTCATGAAACTTGGCATGATATCATGGAGCGGCATCAACATGTCGTGGTAATTTTTTGTCCCATTTGGGGCATGTTTGGGTATATGCTTCTCATAAACCAGAGCTTCTCACAACAACCATGATGGTTTCGGTAGGGAACATCCCACCTTTGGGGACGAAATGATATCCATTGTCTCTTATTGCTTTAAAAAAATTATCGTGTAAACATAGAACAACAGGAGTGTTGTGTCAATTGTTGTGATTTTTCGGGGTTCGTTGGACATTTTTATGCATTAACTGAGTTTTCAATGCGTTTATATGCATAATTCAAATTTGAACTACATACACATGCTCCAGTGCATATAAATTGGTTGAAAAATCAAATATGTGTCCTTTGGTGCATGCTTAGGTCACATGCAAGAAACGGGAATGAATTTCAAACAACAGGGCACCGTTGATTGCCGGCAAAACATTGAGATACTTTGTTTTTAAATTCTAGTAAATCCAAAACTTCTCTGAAATTCATGAAACTTGGCATGCTATCATGGAATGGCACCTGACATGATGTGGTATTTTCCGTGTCCATTTTGAAAGAAGGTGCACTCGAATAACAGCCAACAAAAGCATTTTGAAAAAATAGTTGTTACTTTAATATCTCAAATGTTTGTATAATTCAACCGTGTGCGTTCTGTTAACCATTCACGTGACGCCACGTGTCTTGATTATAATGGCTATAGGAGGTGTCGTGCGGACAACTACTTAATCTTGACTGAACGGAAGGCGTGCGAGCGCAGTCCAATGCGCAGGCTGACCGAGAGGCGTGCAAGTTGTCCTCCAATGCGCAGGCTCACCGGGAAGTGTGCGAGTTGTACGCTGCGCAGGCTCACTAGGAAGCGAGCCCTTTGACTTCCATGGACGTCTGCCTTCCTCTCCATTAATGGCGCCCGAGCCGCTGCTTAATACTGGCGACCTTACTGTTCGCCTCCCATTCCCCTCCCCCCGTAGACCTCCACCAAGACCATGCGCAGAAGGATCATCTGCCACTAGTCTTCAAGTTTGGTGAAGTCGACTCCGAGCCGGAGGAGATAGAAACTAAGGAGGAATGGGGCCTCATGGACATGGCCCAGAACGAGCTGGCCGCGGCGGTTGCTGCCCCTGCTCCCGTCCCAGCTCCCATCCTCGTGCCCGCGCCAGCGACCATCCCCATAGCATTGACGAGCTGGTCGCCAAGCACTATCGCAGAGCTGGAAGCCGCAGGCGTCAGCGAGGTCTCCACGGATCCGCACGAGCTCGTGTACATGCCAGCGCCAGTGCCCGTGCCCGTGCGCGCCCCTCCACCCACCGCGACGCCGGTCCCCGTGCGTTTGGCTGCACCCGCCGTGCCCGTACCCGTGTGCGCGCCCCCCTCAGCGGCATGGGACGCCGCCGTCGACCGCTACCTCTCAGCGCCGCCAGCTGCCGTCCTCTCGCGCCCCGCCCGTCGATCGCACGACGATATGATGTTTGTTTTACAAGTGAAGAACATTTTGTGCTGCATTGAAGACTTCAACAACGGCGTCTCGGAGGACGACAACGACAGCGCGGCACGCCGCCTCCGCCGCCGTCGAAAATAGTTTTTTTCTTGGGTTTAATATTGTGTCTCGATCATATGAATATAAATTCACAGTATGACTGAATGAAAGATATGGTTTGAGCGAACTTGCGTTTTTCTCTCTTAATGTACAGACTTATTAAACGATTTTTTTTTAAAAAAACGTCAAAGGTTATTAAATATAAAACACTCATCGCAAACGTTTTAGTTAGAACACCCGTATACAAACCAACAGCTTCCCCAATAAGCCAAAGAAAAATGTGCCGAGCAGAATTTGTGCAGCACTTGATCGCAAATGTTTTAGATAGAACATCCGTATACTTTGAAGGTTGACGTATCGGGATCATAAATAGAAGAAATCAAGAAAGGCTAGAGTTTCGTTACAATATCTCAACGGGCTGTCAGAGTCTTAGATCCACCTATCTATCACATGCGGATTAGCTCTTTTTCACTGATTAGTGAGCTATTATATGTAGGCGATGATTAAAGGATACTAGTCTGCTAGACTTGGTTTGTGTCAGGAAGATCACCACATAGTCGTAACAGAAATTTCAGTACATGTGCCAAAATTATATACGTACGTATATTATGCTGCATATACATTACAAACTGAAATATGAACGAACCCATGACAATGAATCCACACAATATATGTGCTCCCGCTCCATGTCTGAAATCACGTTCCGAACAAGATGGCGGCGCGACTCCGCGACCCCGCCACGCTGCTCCCGTCCCTCGTCGGGGCCTCCTCCCCCCATTCCCGCCTCCGCGAGATCCACGGGCACCTCCTCGTCTCGGGCCGCCTCGCCTCTCCCTCCCACCACGCCGACTTCGTCGCCTCCCTCGCCTCCTCCAGCCACCTCTCCTACGCGCGCCTCCTCCTGCCCCGGCGCCCGGCCACGCTACTCGTCCACAACGGCCTCCTCCGCGCCCTCGCCCGCGGACCATGCCCCGGCCTCGCCTTCGCGGCCTTCCGCGAGCTCCCCCTCGCGCCCGATCACTACTCGTTCACCTTCCTCGTCCGCGCCGCGACCTCCCTGGCCGCCGCCGCCTCCTCGGCGACGCCCGTGCCCACCGATGTCGCCGTGAGCCTGCTCGCTGGTTCCGTGCACGCGGCGGCGTTCCGCCACGGCCATGCAGCGGACCTGCACGTCCAGAGCGGCGCCGTATCCATGTACGCGGCGGTCGGGGACGTGGGCGCCGTGCGGGCCGCCTTCGCGGAGATCATGAGCCCGGACGTGGTGTGCGTCACTGCTATGTTGGGCGCTCTCTCAGCCGGAGGCGATGTTGACACTGCGCGCGAGCTGTTTGACAGAATGCCGCAGCAGGACCATGTCGCCTGGAACGCCATGCTCACAGGTTATGTGCGCGTGGGCAGGGCAAGGGAAGCCTTGGGGCTGTTCGACGAAATGCAGAAGGCTGGGGTTTCTGTCGGTGAGGCGACGCTGGTGTCAGTGCTCACTGCCTGTGCACAGATGGGTGCACTAGAACGTGGCATGTGGGTGCACTCCTATGTGTGCAGCCGAGGGATGCGGGTTTCGGTCACACTGGGCACTGCTTTGCTGGATATGTATTCCAAGTGTGGAGTTGTCACGATGGCGATGGAGGTGTTCGAGAGCATGACCGAAAGGAACATCTACACCTGGACCAGCGCGCTGAGCGGCCTCGCGATGAATGGCATGGGGGAGGAGTGTCTTGAGCTGTTCAAGCGTATGGAGAGCACAGGCATGGAGCCTAATGGTGTCACATTTGTCGCGGTGCTCCGTGGATGCTCCGTGGCTGGGTTGGTAGAAGAGGGACGAGCATGCTTTGATTCGATGAAGGATAAGCACAAAGCTGAGCCTTGGCTTGAGCACTACGGCTGCATGGTTGATTTGTATGGTCGAGCAGGGCGTCTGGATGATGCTGTCAATTTCATCAATTCTATGCCAGTGGAGCCACATGAAGGTGTCTGGGGAGCACTACTCAACGCTTCTCGGATTCACAACAACGCCGATCTGGGCAAACACGCAATGTACAAGCTCACGAAGATTGAGTCCAAAAATGATGCGGCTCACGTGTTGCTGTCTAATATATACGCGGAGTCGCACAACTGGAAGGGCGTCAGCAAAGTTCGGAACATGATGAAGTCCAAGGGAGTGAAAAAGGTGCCTGGGTGTAGTGCCATTGAGGTTGATGGCAAGGTGCATGAGTTCTTCGTCGGGAGCAAGTCTCACCCCAGATACAAGGATATCGAGACCATGCTTGCCGGTATGAGCCATAAGCTGAGATTGCAAGGGTACACCGCAAACACAAAAGAGGTATTATTCGATATCGAGGAAGAGGAGAAAGAAGGTGCGATCTCCTTGCACAGTGAGAAGCTTGCCCTCGCCTTCGGTCTTATCACGTTGCCAGAAGGCACGGTGATCAGGATCGTGAAGAACTTGAGAGTGTGCAAGGACTGCCATGATTATACCAAGATGATATCTAAGGTCTTCGACAGGGAGATTGTTATGAGAGATAGGAATAGGTTTCACCATTTCAAGCATGGCGCGTGCTCCTGTAGGGATTACTGGTGATTTTGTTGTGTAACTGTTCCCGTGCAAATTTTGATGATCCATTCGCAATCAATGATTCAAAGGTAGCACTCAGATCCATCTGCGAGAATAAGAGTAGAGATATTTTCCTCCCTGCATCCCGCCACAAACTAATATAGTTCAAAAGGAAAAAGAGTATACAGGATGATCTGTCTGGCAAAGGGCTGACAGGTTTTGAGCGCGTTCCTACACAGGGTAGAGAGAGGCTGGGAAGAACTTCAACATATATATAGTTCAGGTACCATGGCATATCTTGGTACATCCGGCTTTCATCATGTCTCAAGTAAAGAAGAAAGGGCGCTAAGCTGTGGTGCCACGAGTTTGCCTGAGCAAATGATATGCCAATCAGGGGAATCCAGCGGGAACAAGAAAGCTACACCAGCCAAAATGCCAAACTGGCAGGTGTACAGCCGCAGCTGGCATCCCACGCCAGAGCTTCGTGATCCTCGGCAGGCCAGGCAGCAAAGCAAAGCCATGATACAGGCAGATAGGAAACCAGTACTTTGATAACTGAATTTAGCACTGATAGAGGGGAGAAGAAATAATTTAGCAGTTAAATTTCTCGCTAAAGCACCATCAAGGGTCGGTGAACAAAATCTTCACAGAAACAGAGCGCACACCAGTTTGTTCGGCTATATTTATTCATGCACACTTGCTACAAGCAAAAATGCCACACTGGCAAACCGCGTCGTGTATATGCTAAACATAAGGTCAAATATAAGTGATCTATAATAAGATGTATTTGTTCTGAACATTTACATGTAGTATGTCACTGCCCAGTACATCTCCAACATTGACGGCAAACTGGAAGGAGTGGCGAAAAGTGTGCTTGCCATTAGTAACCTGTCAAAAATTGAAGTGAGGCTAGGTTAAAATCCAGCGGAAGAACCAAGACAAACTTAATTTCAGATAACCAAATATGAAAATACGAAGTTGGAACTGTTGAAGTAAAAAGCATGCCATAGTTAGTCAAGGAACGACATAAATTTTGTAGCATAAATACACAAAATCATGAATGATGCCCAGGCTATTGTCAACATGAAGCTGTCAGTTTCTTAGTACTCCTTCCACCCCAAATATAAGGCGCACATTCAATTTGAGGTTAAGTCAATTTGAGGTTAAATCGGACGAATAATTAGACAAAAATTATACTACCATAGGAGCTCTCGACTCCACTACCCCAACAAAGTGAGCTAGGATCACTTCCTTGTTGTCAAAGAAAAAACAAGAGCTAGGATCACTTCGTGTTTTTGTCATATAAAAGCACGTGTCGTTGGTCTAATGGTCAGATGTAACTGAATCTTGGAATATGTGCACGCCTTACCTTTTCGGATGAAATGAGTAGTAATTAGGGGTAACTAAGGATGGACAGTTCATTTTTCGTTTTAATCGGAAGCATTGAGTATCTTTGCTTTGTACAAGATCTCAAACTGCACAGGCACAACACCATAGTTCATAACTACCACTGATAATTTAAAGCAGAACCCTAAAGCATAATTTGCATTCTATGGCCGATACCTATTAGTATTACAACTCACTTCCTATGTAGCATGAAGCTTTGACAGTAACCTAGTGTGTCTCACATTATACTCAAATAAGATTTCACGGCAGCTTGAGGTTCAAACCAACACCAGGAATTGTTTCAACCATAAAAGAGAGGACCAACTAGTAAAACTGTTGCTACCTGCTCACGAGGACCAGCCAATCTTCTTCATGACATCCCTGGTTCTCTTCCGGAGCCTCATGAAGACAATGACCATGCAAGCCAGCACCCACGGTGGGAATTTCAGGTTGCCCAGCTTAGTTCCCTTAAGCCACTCGGGCATCTTCCCCTCCTTCAGTAACACCGCAACTACCACTGTCATGGCGCAGACAGTGAGCATCACCTTCGTGATGGGCTTCAGCAAAGGATCCTAAATCACCAAAGAGGCAAACGCGTCACATGAAGACTTGCTAACTATGAGTAGATCAGTAGACCTGGCAGGAAGACATCACGGTAAACAAAACTGAGCGAAATTTCACAGGGGACTGGGTTTGCGACTACCTTGGGCTCGCCGTCGAGGAAGATGGTGGAGTCGGCGGCGTAGGGGAGGAGGGAGCGGCCGTTGCGGGGGTTGAATCGGATGGCGACGCCGCGCGCGCGGGAGGCGGCGTCGAAGGCGAAGACGCACTTGAGGCCGTGCTTCTCCAGGATGTCCCCCACCTCCAGCTGGTCCTGCGTGTACCCGCCCAGGGGCGACCGGAACACGGCCACCGGCCCCCGGCCCCGCCGGAAGAGCTGCACCTCCACCTCGGGTGCGGCCGCCGGCTCGGATCCGGGCCTCCCGTTCTGGGCGGAGGCCGGCGGCTCCTCGTGGATGCCGTCGTCGGCCGGCGCCGCGGCCTTGTCGGCTTGCTTCTCCATTGGTTTGCTCGATCGGGCTCAGGGGAAGGCGAAAAGGGAATCTGCCAATCTGTGCCTCGCGCTGTAGCCGGGAATTGGGCTGCTTATAGGAGGCAAATCTACGGTTACCAAAAACAAAAATAGGCAAGTTCTAGGCAAATCTCTTTGCCGGGGCACCGGGCCAGGCCAGAAAAAGGAAGGCCAACACTCGGTTTTTTTGTTGTTTTTTTAGAATTAGAAGACCAACACTCATGAAACAAAGAGTACCGCAATCAAATCAAGAGGAGTGTCATTTCATATTGTTGGAGAAGTAAGGTGATGTACAAAAATATTCTGTACCGTACAGAAAGGTATTTTGAATGGAGTACACGTGCTAAAAGGGTGGAATTATATGGAGAGTAGGAGATGGAAACACCGGAAAGTAAATTTGGCAAATAGTTGCCCATGAACCCAAAGTCATCTTCTACTCGCAAGCTCGTGATGAACAGTAAAATACAAAAATATTGAAATAAAATATAAAAAAATCTGATTCTTTTTCCAACTTTGACAGATCTTTTGAGTGCCTGCAAAATTTCATCATGAAATGACATTTGTGGGAGTCATGGCAAAAAACCAAAATCAGCACTCCAAAAAGCTTTCGAAAATACCACTTTTGGAGCATCTTTTGTTTTTTGCCATGACTTCCAAAAATATCATTCCATGATGAAATTTGGTGAGCACTGGAAACTTTTGCCAATGTTCACTCGAGCCGAGAAACACCACGTCCCCGTGCACCCCATATTCTCCCTCTTTTTTTATTTTTGGAGTTCTCACAAATCCTGAAATATTATGGATATAAGTTATGCTATATAACTTGCACCTGCAAAAACTCATTACGAGATATAACATCTTGTGAACTCTACAGAAAAGACAAATGTATATCATGTGTATGCTATTTAACTTAGTAGTACTATTCATATGAATCTTGACTTTTTTTGTAGGTCACAAATGGTAATATTATTGGATGAATTTTTACAAGTGCACATGACATTCATTACTAACATCTAGGAATTATTTCATATTTTCTGGAAATCAGGACAAAATAAAAAGGAGTGGAGAGAATATGGGTTGTGCGGGCAACTAGTTGCACAAAATCAATGTAACATCTCAGCAAGGCAGCCATATTTTTGCTAAGGTTCCAGATTTGACTGACCCTACCTCTAGCACATGGGATATACAACAGCTCCGATCAACTTCTAACGAAGAAGATGTACATGTCATTCTCCAAATTCCGATCCAGGAAGGGCTGAAGATACACCAGCTTGGACAACCAAACCAGGAACTCTGCGCACGGTGCAGCTTCATCATCAAGTGATAGTGTTCAAAGTGGCAGCATATTTTGGAAGAAATTGTGGACTTTACCCCTGTCCAGCATGTGGATAGACCATGTCCAATATGCTGTTAATTACTCCTAGATGAAGACAGAGGTCATTGCTTTCTACAGTGCATATTTGTCAAGGTTATTGCTTTCGAAAGTGTAAATTTGTCAAGGTTAGTGCTTCCTAAAGTGCAAATTTGTGAAGGTTACTTGGAGAACTGCTTTTTTTGGAAGTGTCGAATGCAACTTATCAATTGCCCAAATGCTATCTCGTTGATGGAGGATATTCTGAAAATAGAGGCAAAATGTCTGAAAGTCTATATTCTTTTGTAGTATATTGTGGTTTGAAAGAAACAGAGCTAATCAAAGAGAAGCGATAGGACTGCATATGAGATCATATACTCACTCCAACTGCATATGATGCAATCTCTGTCAGAAAAAAGAGATGTGTTGCAATCAGCTTTTCAGTTGTTTAAGGTAGAAGCTTGCTCACGGCTTTGTAATATTTCTGCAACATTGTTTAGCTACTTATGGAGTCAAGAATCTATCAGATTTGGCTTTGATACCTTTCCAATATATGTAAAAGAATTTGTCTGCTGGCGAGTGCAGCTCGCCCAATGAATGGAATGCTTTGTGTTTCTTCCAAAAACAGAGCTCTCAGCTGTCAAAAATAAAAGTTCAACAGAGCTCTGAAACTAGCAGGTCGGGATCAGAGTCGGCTCGGTCCAAGAGCAACCCCAAGCCGTGGACGACGTCATAAATCTCAGCTGATCTCGGGTGGTATGTGTCTTGCACCAGGAACTTGTGCACCTCACCATCCAGCTTTATCCAACTGTAGGCAGACAGCTTCTGCACGTTCTTACTCCTCATCAGGTCCCTGATCTCCCTCACATCGCCCCAGAGGCCGGCATCGGCATATATATTGGACAGGAGGACGTAGATTGAGGAGTTGTCGGGCTCCATTGCCAGGAGCTTGCTCGCGGCAAGCTTGGCGAGCTCGACATCGGCATGGACTCTGCAGGAGCTGAGCAGTGTGGTCCAGATCACCGCGTTTGGTTTGACTTCCATGTCGCAGATAAACTTGTACGCCTCCCACAGTCTGCCGGATTTGCACAGGAGGTCCACTATGCATGCGCAGTGCTCCACTTGAGGGGAAACATGGTGTTCTCTCTTCATCTCTTCGAAGAATGCCATACCTTGGTCTACCAAGCCAGCATGCGTGCACGCTGCTAGCAGCGCAACGAAGGTGATCTCGTTGGGCTGGACCCCGTTTTCCACCATTTTTTCATACAAGCTGATTGCATCTTCTGCAAAGCCATTCATTGCTAGGCCTCTGATCATGGAGTTCCAAGTGATAACCCCCTTTTGTTCCATCCGGCTGAAGACACTCCGGGCTCTTCCAACATGCCCGCACCTGGTGTACATGTCAATTAGGGCAGATCCTAGGTAACTCGTAAGTGGTAACCTCTGGTTCTCAGCATAGTTCCCAATCTGCTCAACCAATTCATCAGAACCCAACTGCGCACACGCGGATAGCACACCAACAAGTGTCACTTCATTTGGTCTGCAATCGGTTTCCTTCATCCTCTCAAACAGTTCTAGAGATTCGAGTGGCCTGCCATTCTGCGCATAACCTGCAATCATGGTGCTCCATGCCACGACATCTCTCTGCGACATCCAGTCAAACTCCCGACGTGCATCGTCGATAGCATGACACTTTACATACATTTCCATCAAAGCAGTGTGCACTATCACGTTCTGCAATTCCTCCTCACCGATCAGAGTCCTTACGCGCTTGCCAGTACCAAGATCACCAGACTTGGCGCATATCGAAAATACCGATGTAATGGTGATAGCGTTTGGTCTTGCACCCTCACTCAGCATCCGATCAAACAACGTCAATGCTTCCCGGAATTCCCCACCATGAGCATAACAGGCGATCATTGAATTCCACGAAGCGGATGTCCGCCTCTCCATACCGTCAAATAGCTTCCTGGCCTTATCCACATCACCAGACTTTGAATATCCGGTGATCAAACAGTTTATCGGTATCGGATCCTTGACCGGCATCTCTTCAAAGACACTGACAGCGGACTCCATGTCTCCGTTCTTGGCATAGAAATCCACCAGAGCTGTCAGCACAAAGACATCCCTAAGCAGCCCACGGACAAGAGCATGGGAGTGCACCTGCCTGCCCTGGCAGGACGATGCGGTGAGCGCGCACGACTTGAAAACAAGGGGGATGCAGCCGGACGGGACGTCAGCGCCCTTGCGATGAATCGACGAGAAGGCTTGGAGGAGCTCCTGGTGGGAGGAGCTCCTGGAGAGCGCGGAGAGGAAGGTGCTGCAGAGCGCCTGGGTCGGGCGCGGCACCGCGTCGAACAGGTTGCGTGCGGCGCGGGAGATGGTGGCGTCTGAGAAGATGGCGTGGAGCGGTCGGGTCTTGAGGAGGCGGGCCTCCATTGCTGGCAGCGGGCGGGGCTCGGCGGGAGATTTGGGTGGGCGGCGGCGGCGGCGGCGGTCGTCAGCGTGGGTGTTTGACGGCTCGACGGGGTGCGGCAGCAAGGCATGTCGTGCTGTGAAAAGGTGAGGCTCGGTTAACTTGTTCAGTTATATGGCAGCGCGGAGCGCAGTTGTAGTGGCGGCGACCTCCGGCGGTCGTGCCGTCGGCGTCACTGATTTGGGTTCGCGAAAGCATCGGCGAGGCGCTGGCCGTGCGTGTGCACAAGGGACCTGTTGCTGCTAGACTGCTAGGGAAGTGTTTGGTTGTCGTTGTGAACAGTTCATGCATCACATATACTTCTCAACTCAGTGTGGTTGAGCAAAAACAGACTTTAATATGCAATCTGTAAGTTGTTTGGTTGCCTGCATATAGTGTTCCTGCATTAGGTAATACGCAAGTGCACTTTGTTTGGTTGCCTGCATTGGCCCAAGCGGCATATGAACACGACGTTTGGTTGCGTACGGCGTACATGTTGTGTTTACCTTATATCCTAACTGATGAACTTACCCACACCTAGCACATCAACGCCACAGCACCGCAATGACGATAAATTGGGCAAAGATGATGAAGTTCTTCAGCTTCAGGCCAAACTGACGATCCACTTTGACACCTCCAAACTTACCACTATCAACACTGCTGTCATGTTTTCGCACCCACCCGTACTAGGCTTGTTTAGCTGCCTGCCTAGTATTGAACCCTCTATGAGTGCTGTTGCTATACGATGCCACTTATGCACTGGCTTCTTCCCATGAACCATAAACCCCCGGGACCTTACCGATGAACACGGCATACCACTTGCCCTAGCAATGCACAAGAGCAAGAGTTGAAGCAGCAAATCAATGGAGCACACAAGTAGTAAGCAAAGTAGCACACAAACAACAATAGAGCAGAAGAGAAGTAAAGCATGCATGATCATACGGCATAGCAAGTTCTTCCTAGCACTACCTTGGTGTTAACCTACCACCACATCCAAAAAAGGGTGTCGTCCTACCACCGCAAGTTCACCATCAGCGTGAGGAGTTAGTATATACCATCTCATCAAAATCTACAGACCATCAAATAGTTTTTGAGACCTAACTACACAAAATGTACGTCGTCATCATCGTCGTCGTCGTCGTCGCCACCGCCATCGCCATCGCCATCGGGGATCATGCACGCTCACAGGCAGCACTACTCTAGTAGTAGTGCTTGCCCAACCATCTCCTGAGCCACAACACCCTGTGAGCGTCGGCCATGGCAACGAACCCAACACCCTAGGCCTTGTTGTTAAGCAGGTGGCTGAGAGCTGCCATGAGAGCCTCGCCACCCTGGGTCATGACAGCGCCATACAGGTCAGGGTGGACGTCGAGGGTCTTGCACTCCATGATGGCTATTGCCACCTCCTTCACCGCCCTAGTCATGCTGCAAAAGACATTGATCTCCTCCTTCATCAGGCCTCCTCTCTTCATCTTCCTATCATGGACGGGGTCAAATGCCTTGTCGAAGGGCTTCGCAGCGGACTTGTTAGGGCCATCAAGGACCTCGACGTCCGGGGTCCCAGGGAAGTCTGGCATGGGAGAATCAAGAGGCTCCCCCGAGCCCATGGCATGCTTCCCAGTTGCTAGCCCGAAGGAGAAGATGTGCTGCATCTGGCTGTAGTTCTGTATGGGTGTGTTGAGGAACTCAGCGTCCTTGGGTGGTCCTAAGAATGAAACACAAGTGTTGTTAGTTGCGATTAGGAGCAGGCAATGGTGGACAGTATGAAAAATAAGAGGGTTGTGAGCTAACCGCGACATGGCCGGTGTAGTGCTCTGCCTCCAGAACTATGGAGCAAGTGCTCTCATCCCATGAGGCGCCGCTAAGGTCTCTCAGCTTGGACACTTGGATCCATCGACTTCTCCACTTCCTCAGGTGGTTGTACACCTGGGTGGGCAGACACATGTTGCCCATAGAACTCGAACACCTGCTGCTAGCTTGAGTGCAGTGGCAGCAGCAGCAACAACAACAGCAGTAGTTGGCTCAACGAGCACTACTGGCACATAGAGGGAATCATACGCGAACACCTCTGAATCAGGTGCCATCTCGGACATAGGCTGCGAGTCCTCGACAAACGATGGGAGCAAACTGGTTGTTGGACACGACAAGGGCCTGACTAAGATGTTGCGTCTGCGTGGTCATGTCCTATAATCGTAGCATGCATTGACAGTAAGTATAGCACACGGCATACCAGACAATCCACGAAAGCAGAAGCATACATGTACATGGTTCATCGCTATCATACCATGCATACCGGACAATCTATGAGCAGGAACAAACAACATGCTACAAATGGACCACCAATAGCTACAAATCACAGATCTAAGCACGAATCAACACAAACACAAGGTTCAACTTCAAACTCTACCACTAATCTAGTCAACCACATGCTTGAACATCTAGCCCTATCACAAATTGCAACCGTACCATAGCAATCAACCATACCAGCTCATAGATCAGACCATTAACCAACCATGCATCTAGATCAAACCCTATCTATAGGTCAGATCTAGCAAGAAGGAACAAAGAGAAAGGGGGATTGAACTCACAGAGGCCATGGTTGCATCTCGAGGACGATGGGGGGCGGTCGTGGAAGATCAACGCCGGCCGGTGAAGTGCGCCGACGCCGTGGACAGCCGGCCGATGAAGATGCGCCGCTTGCCTGCTCGTCGGTGCCGATGCGCGTCGATGAGAAAGCTCGAACGGAGGGAGAATGGTGGCGGGAGTTGGGGCGGTGAGGGAGGGGCTAAATAGGGGTGGACTCGGCGGGAGGTGAGCCGAAATCCTCCTGCCGATTTTTCGGCGCGCGGGCGAGCTCGCGCCATCTCCCCTGGTTGCACGAGGGGAGAAGCGCGTCGCCCTCCCCTGCCTCGCCCGAGCCAGGCTTGCGAGCTACTACTGATTCGGGCGTTTCCCCTGGGCCTAGCCTGAACGTGCTTTAAGTTCCGTGCGATGCGGGCCACACAGTGAACGCAGGCAACCAAACGGGCCACTTTCTTCCCGCGCGGGCCAGGCTAGGCCTAATGCGGGCAACCAAACACGTCCTAGGTGAAAGATCGTGGATGTCGCCTAGAGGGGGGGTGAATAGGCGCTTTTAAAATAATTACGGTTTAGGCTTGAACAAATGCGGAATAAACCTAGCGGTTAATTTGTCAAGCACAAAACCTACAACAACTAGGCTCACCTATGTGCACCAACAACTTATGCTAAGCAAGATAAACTACTAGGTGATAGCAAGATATATGACAAGAAACAATATGGCTATCACAAAGTAAAGTGCATAAGTAAAGAGCTCGGGTAAGAGATAACCGAGGCACGCGGAGACGATGATGTATCCCGAAGTTCACACCCTTGCGGATGCTAATCTCCGTTTGGAGCGGTGTGGAGGCACAATGCTCCCCAAGAAGCCACTAGGGCCACCATAATCTCCTCACGCCCTCGCACAATGCAAGATGCCGTGATTCCACTAAGGGACCCTTGAGGGCGGTCACCGAACCCGTACAAATGGCAACCCTTGGGGGCGGTCACCGAACCCGTACACTTTGGCAACCCTTGGGGGCGGTCACCGAAACCCGTCAAATTGCTCGGGGCGATCTCCACAACCTAATTGGAGACCCCGACGCTTGCCCGGAGCTTTACACCACAATGATTGAGCTCCGAACACCAACAACCGTCTAGGGCGCCCAAGCACCCAAAAGGAACAAGCTCAAGGGTACCAAGCACCCAAGAGTAATAAGCTTCTCAAGTTGTAACTTCCACGTATCACCGTGGAGAACTCAAACCTATGCACCAAATGCAATGGCAAGGGCACACGGAGTGCCCAAGTCCTTCTCTCTCAAATCCCACCGAAGCAACTAATGCTAGGGAGGAAAATGAGAGGAAGAACAAGAAGGAGAACACCAAGAACTCCAAGATCTAGATCCAAGGGGTTCCCCTCACATAGAGGAGAAAGTGATTGGTGGAAATGTGGATCTAGATCTCCTCTCTTTTTCCCTCAAAAACTAGCAAGAAATCATGGAGGGATTGAGAGTTAGCAAGCTCGAAGAAGGTCAACAATGGGGGAAGAACACGAGCTAAAAGGATAAGGTTCATTGGGGAAGAAGACCCCCTTTTATAGGTGGGGAAAAATCCAACCGTTACCCACCAACCAGCCCGCGGCCAGCGGTACTACCGCGCCTGGCCAGCGGTACTACTGCAAGGCCGCGCGGTACTACTGCTTGCATCCAAGCGGTACTACCGCACGGCTGTGCGGTACTACCGTACTGACCCACGGTACTGCCGCAACCCCATCACAGAACCGATAAACAGACGCACAGGAGCTGGGGGCGGAACTTCCGCACGCGCGGTACTACCGCGCCCCCCATGCGGTACTACCGCGAGGCAAAAGTCCCAGCCAGGGGAAAAGGGAAACTTCCAAGCCTACTTCCGCAAAGAAACGGAAGTAGCAAAAACCCGACACAGTAGTACTGCCGAGGGGCGGTACTACTGCCTGACCGCATAGCGCGGTACTACCGCACGGCGAAAGCGGTACTACCGTGGTAGGTGCGGATGTAAAAAATTACATCCGCTCCTACTACCACAAAGGGGCGGCACTAGCCTGGTGGGCAGCGGTAGTGCGGCTCCAGGGGAGCGGTACTACCGTGGGCACCTGCGGTACTACCGTGCCACTGCACGGTACTACCGCTGATGCCTACGGTACTACCGCTTTCCTGGGAGCAGTACTACCGCAACCAACAACGACACTCACACAAGGGAGGCAAGAAAACGGAGGAAGCTCCAAGGAAGAAGGAAGGGAAAAGAAGGAGACGTGTACGTGATGAATCCACCCAAACCTTTCCAACGCGGACCCTGACAAAACCACACTCAAGAGAACAAGAACTGCCATAACTTCTGCATATGAGCTCTGAATTGAGCAAACTCAAGCTTGTTGGAAACAAGACGACGAGTAGCATCAAAACAGCGCCTGGTTATAGTAAGAAGAGGCAGGGGAGGTATGCCAACAAATAGAGGAGTGAAACCTCCAACCGAGAAGAATCGGCAAAACCTCCAACAACGAAAACATCATAGAGTATGCAAGCGAACTCCGTTTTCGATGAACTCAAGCTTGTAATCAAGATGACCAAAAGCTCTAAGACTCTCAAAGAGAACCAAACAAGAACCAAGAAAGATGATGCAAGGATGCAATGGTTTGAGCTCTCAGCGAACGATACGATCAAGCTACTCATCGAGAGCCCCCCTTGATAGTACGGCAATCGATCCTATAACCCAGTCTCCTAACTACCATCATGAGACCGGTAAAATAGAAAACCTATCAAGGGCAAACCTTTGCCTTGCACATGGTCCACTTGAGCTAGATGAAGACGATCTTGACTCCCTCAAGTTGGACCACCTTTCTTGATTGGGTTGACTTGATGAAGACTAGTTGATTGCTCCCCCATACTCCACTATGGGTGAGCCACTCTTCCGCACATCTTCACAAGTCCATTGTCACCACAAAGGACGACAAGCTTCAAGCATTTGATCTCTTCGTGATGCTCCACTTGAACTTGCACACCGCAACCTAACCCCATAAAGAGCCCTCACGAAGACCATGGGTTAGTACACGAAGCGTAATTGACAATGCTTACCATACCATGGGATCACTTGATCCCTCTCGGTACATCTTCTACGCTTTGTGGGTTGGTCAACTTGATTCACTCTTTGACTTAGTCTTGATCAACCTCTCACAAGACCAATCTTTAGGTAATTCCTTGAATAGCACCTTGGTCGACACAAACTCTCCTTGAAACCAACACATGTACTCCAAGAAAAGCCTATGGACAAAAACCTTCAAATATAACTCAAGGCAACCATTAGTCCATAGAGATTGTCATCAATTACCAAAACCAAACATGGGGGCACCGCATGTTCTTTCACTAGGTGTCTCTCCTCACCGGGGATCTGTGCAGAGTAGCGACACACAAAGGGAAAGAGATCATCCGTGTTATCTGAGACTAACACAATTCCGCTCAAACACTTGGACAAGGGGATTGAAGTTTGCACAAAGTGTGTTTATAGAGGGATTAGACATGAAAAGTAGATTTTTACTCTCATTTCTTTTTTTATACGATGAGAATAAAACTCCGCTCACGAATTAACAGGCGGCTCCAAGGTACCCCTGAAAAGAAATAAATGGGAATTGGCTTCCTCAACTCCCATTCCTCTTCTCACTTAAACTCGCATTCCCTTTAACCAAACAATGGACTTTCAATCTCATCGTCCCTCAACTCTCATTCCTCATCTCTAATTTCTCCGAACCAAACACACTGTCAGTTGTTACGAAGCCATAAAAAAGAGAAGTTATCAATGGCCTTACCCGCAAAAAAATCAATGGCCTAGGAGATTGTCAAGAGATGATGGTGTCTTGCAGGCGTTACATGGGTCATGGTTAGAAAGATGGCGAAAATAACTAAAGGTCATGTTGCGGTCGCTAAGGAGTCTTGAGCAATCATAGTGGGCCCTTTGCAAGATTTATAGTGAGATTACATTTAGAATTTTAAAATTTTTGAGAATGAGAAAGGATAAGTCGAATGCACAAGATTGTGGATTACATAGAAGGACAACATCTATCATCATGTTGAAATTGCAATTCGTTTACCCTCTTCTGCTATGCCATAGAACTGAAATAATTGGTTGGTCAAAAAAACTAAAAATCTAAAATCAAAACCATGAGTTTGAACTGGAGTCACATACTTGTATTTACAATTTGTGTTTTTACAAGAGTGTTATTCTCACAAGAGGGTAGCACTATTTTTTTTGCAATTGATCTCACATCTAATAAAAATAACATTTGTTTAGTTATATTATATCTTTTGAAATATGGCTAGTCCTACATGTGGATAAAAGTATATTTTTTTTTATTTTTTTATGTGGTCCCACATGTAAACTCGTCATCAACTCCAACCTTTATATATAAATAAAGAAAGATCTTATTCATGTTTCTAAAACATTAGATTCAATTGATCACCGTCCCAACCTGGCTCCTTAATAACCCAACACCAAAATGCAGTACTGTTGCAACTTCTGATAAACTTTATAATCGATCTGTGTCTTTTTCCAAAACATAAAACCAATGTGCAATTTCAAGTTTTTTTAGGGAAGAACAAAGGACATATATTAAGGGAAAACTTTGTTTTTGCCACTCTAGTTTTTGCCAACTTTGCTTAAGCCACTCTAGAATTTGACATTTCACTTTTGTCACTCTTAGATTTTGACAATATATCACTTTTGCCATTCCGTGGCAAAAGCAAAAAATTTAGAGTGGCAATTGTGATACATGTCAAAAGCTAAGGGTGGCAAAAGTGAAATGAAAAATTATCGTTTTTGCCACGGAATGGCATTTGTGATGCATTGTCAAAAGCTAAGAGTGGCAAAAGTGAGATGTCAAATTCTAGAGTGGCATAAGCAAAGTTGGCAAAAACTAGAGTGGCAAAAACAAAGTTTTCCCATATATTGAAGTCGAACAATCCTTACAAGGACATTTATAATAAAAGATGCACAAATCCTTGGTAAAATCGAGTCATCTTCTTGCATTTGGTGATGACGCGTCGTGAGTGAAACTCGATTCCTCTTTCCACCTGGTAAACACCATCGGAATAGGGGTGTTGTTGACAAGTGATCGAGAAATCGCCAGAGCCAAAAGACACTAGTGATGGCGATTTGGAAAATAAACCGTCATCCTGCAGAAAAAAGGGATCTCTCTGGATTCAATCGGACAAATCCAAGAAGGCCTAACCTGCTGGCCAAACATAGTCAATAGGAGGAGCCAAAAGATGAAGACACGAAGCATTGTAGTCACTCCATGAGAAGACACCTCCGAAGACCACATGCATAAATGAAAACACAACTACATCCACCACCCCAGAAGAGCAACGACCAAACTATCATCCGCCCTCCTCTATGCCGCCAACGAGGTGGACTAGGAGTTTAGGAAACCTTATTCTTGGTCCGCATGGCGGCATGGCGCCGACGTCGCCACCGCGAGGAAACAAAACTCTAAACCTAAGGCCAACTCAAGCGCGCCGATTCAAATGGACACATATATCGTCTGTTTTTAGTCAGTTTGGATCGGTGTTTTTGTCCGGCAGCCCGTAGGTGCGCCCAACGCAGGCTGGCACATTTCAGGTTGGGCAGACATTGGAATTAGAAAATATAAACAACTGGCAAAAGTTCATCTCATACATTGAGTAAAACTAATAAAAACATTAAAGTAAGGACCACGAAACTAGGCATCGTCCTCCTCCTCCTCCTCCTTGGTCAGGTTGAGTACAACGACGCCAGCATCCAGGGGAAGGCCTTTTGGAAGGTTGCCAGCGCCGAATCCAGCTACGCCACCAACTCGACCGATTGTTGTGCCGCTTGCTAGACCGCATACTGGTGTGTCACCTGCTGCTACTCCACCTGCCGCTCGGCCTCCAATGCGTGCTCTGTCGCCTGCCACTCTTCCTCCAACTCCGCCGCTCTGCCTCCAACAGGTACTGCATGGCCTCCTCGTCGGTCACGCCCACTCACACGGTGAGGCATGACACGTACACCGGCACCATGGTCGTCCACGACCACGACTGCCCTAGTGCACTCGACGGTGCTAGTGGCGGTGGGGGTGCGCTGGCTTCCACTCCGCGGTTGACTCGGCCATGGCCTGCGCAAGGTCAGGCCACCTGGCCATCTCATGGAGCTTGAACTCCTCGTAGGCCCTTCTTGTGGCCTCCTCGAGGGCTGCAATGTAGGAGGGCTCCTCTCCTGGCCCTCCTCCTTCACCACCACCGGCGTGTTGGGGAACGTAGTAATTTCAAAAAAAATCCTACGCACACGCAAGATCATGGTGATGCATAGCAATGAGAGGGGAGAGTGTGATATACGTACCCTTGTAGATCGACAACGGAAGCGTTTGGTTGATGTAGTCGTACGTCTCCACGGCCCGACCGATCAAGCACCGAAACTACGGCACCTCCGAGTTCTAGCACACGTTCAGCTCGATGACGATCCCCGGACTCCGATCCAGCAAAGTGTCGGGGAAGAGTTCCGTCAGCACGACGGCGTGGTGACGATATTGATGCACTACCGTCGCAGGGCTTCGCCTAAGCACCGCTACAATATTATCGAGGACTATGGTGGAGGGGGGCACCGCACACGGCTAAGAATATGATCACACGGCTCAACTTGTGTGTCTAGGGGTGCCCCCCTGCCCCCGTATATAAAGGAGCAAGGGGAGGAGGCCGGCCGGCCCCTATAGGCGCGCCAAGAGGAGTCCTCCTCCTAGTAGGAGTAGGACTCCTACTAGGAGGGGGAAAGAAGTGGGGAGGGAGAGGGAAAGGGGGGGCGCCGCCCCCCTCTCCTAGTCCAATTCGGACCAGGGGGGAGGAGGCGCGCAGCCCACCTCTGGCTGCCCCTCTCTCTCTCCACTAAGGCCCATATGGCCCATTACTTCTCCCGGGGGGGGGGGTCCGGTAACCCTCCGGCTCGCCGGTTTTCTCCGAAATCACCCGGAACACTTCCGGTGTCCGAATATAGCCGTCCAATATATCAATCTTTATGTCTCGACCATTTCGAGACTCCTCGTCATGTCCGTGATCACATCCGGGACTCCGAACTAACTTCGGTACATCAAAACTCATAAACTCATAATATAACTGTCATCGAAACCTTAAGCGTGCGGACCCTACGGGTTCGAGAACAATGTAGACATGACCGAGACACATCTCCGGTCAATAACCAATAGCGGAACATGGATGCTCATATTAGCTCCTACATATTCTATGAAGATCTTTATCGGTCAGACTGCATAACAACATATGTTGTTCCCTTTGTCATTGATATGTTACTTGCCCGAGATTCGATCATCGGTATCTTAATACCTAGTTCAATCTCGTTACCGGCAAGTCTCTTTACTCGTTCCATAATACATCATCTCACAACTAACTCATTAGTTGCAATGCTTGCAAGGCTTATGTGATGTGCATTACCGAGAGGGCCCAGAGATACCTCTCCGACAATCGGAGTGACAAATCCTAATCTCGAAATACGCCAACCCAACATGTACCTTTGGAGACACCTGTAGAGCTCCTTTATAATCACCCAGTTACGTTGTGACGTTTGGTAGCACACAAAGTGTTCCTCCGACAAACGGGAGTTGCATAATCTCATAGTCATAGGAACATGTATAAGTCATGAAGAAAGCAATAGCAACATACTAAACGATCGGGTGCTAAGCTAATGGAATGGGTCATGTCAATCACATCATTCTCCTAATGATGTGATCCCGTTAATCAAATAACAACTCTTTTGTTTATGGTTAGGAAACATAACCATCTTCGATTAACGAGCTAGTCAAGTAGAGGCATACTAGTGACACTCTGTTTGTCTATGTATTCACACATGTATTATGTTTCCAGTTAATACAATTCTAGCATGAATAATAAACATTTATCATGATATAAGGAAATAAATAATAACTTTATTATTGCCTCTAGGGCATATTTCCTTCAGTCTCCCACTTGCACTAGAGTCAATAATCTAGTTCACATCGCCATGTGATTCAACACTAAGAGTTCACATCACCATGTGATTAACACCCATAGTTCACATCGTCATGTGACCTATACCCAAAGGGTTTACTAGAGTCAATAATCTAGTTCACATCATTTATGTGATTAACACGCAAAGAGTACTAAGGTGTGATCATGTTTTGCTTGTGAGATAATTTTAGTCAACGGGTCTGTCACATACAGATCTGTAAGTATTTTGTGAATTCTATGTCTACAATGCTCTGCACGGAGCTACTCTAGCTAATTGCTCCCACTTTCAATATGTATCTAGATCGAGACTTAGAGTCATCCAGATCCGTGTCAAAACTTGCATTGACGTAACTTTTTACGACGAACCTTTTGTCACCTCCATAATCGAGAAATATTTCCTTATTCCACTAAGGATAATTTTGACCAATGTCCAGTGATCTACTCTTAGATCACTATTGTACTCCCTTGCTTAACACAGTGTAGGGTATACAATAGATCTGGTACACATCATGGCATACTTTATAGAACCTATGGCTGAGGCATAGGGAATGACTTTCATTCTCTTTCTATCTTCTACCGTGGTCGGGCTTTGAGTCTTACTCAATTTCATACCTTGTAACACAGCCAAGAACTCTTTCTTTGACTGTTCCATTTTTGAACTACTTCAAAATATTGTCAAGGTATGTACTCATTGAAAAAACTTATCAAGCGTCTTGATCTATCTCTATAGATTTTGATGCTTAATATGTAAGCAGCTTCACCGAGGTCTTTCTTTGAAAAACTTCTTTAAAAACACTCCTTTATGCTTTGCAGAATAATTCTACATTATTTCCGATCAACAATATGTCATTCACATATACTTATCAGAAATGATGTAGTGCTCCCACTCACTTTCTTGTAAATACAGGCTTCACCGCAAGTCTGTATAAAACTATATGCTTTGATCATACTATCAAAGCATTTATTCCAACTCCGAGAGGCTTGCACCAGTCCATAAATGGATCGCTGGAGCTTGCACACTTTGTTAACACCTTTAGGATTGACAAAACCTTCTGGTTGCATCATATACAACTCTTCTTTAAGAAATCCATTAAGGAATGCAGTTTTGTTTATCCATTTGCCAGATTTCATAAAATGCGGCAATTGCTAACATGATTCGGACAGACTTAAGCATATATACGAGTGAGAAAATCTCATCGTAGTCAACACCTTGAACTTGTCGAAAACCTTTTACGACAATTCTAGCTTTGTAGATAGTAACACTACTATCAGCGTCCGTCTTCCTCTTGAAGATCCATTTATTTTCTATGGCTTGCCGATCATTGGGCAAATCCATCAAAGTCCATACTTTGTTCTCATACATGGATCATATCTCAGATTTTATGGCCTCAAACCATTTCGCGGAATCTGGGCTCATCATCGCTTCCTCCTAGTTCGCAAGTTCGTCATGGTCTAGTAACATGACTTCCAGAACAGGATTACCGTACCACTCTGGTGCGGATCTCACTCTGGTTTACCTACGAGATTCGGTAGTAACTTGATCTGAAGTTACATGATCATCATCATTAGCTTCCTCACTAATTGGTGTAGTAGTCACAAGAATAGATTTCTGTGATGAACTACTTTCCAATAAGGGAGAAGGTACAATTACCTTATCAAGTTTTCTACTTTCCTCCCATTCACTTCTTTCGAGAGAAACTCCTTCTCTAGAAAGGATCCATTCTTAGCAACGAATGTCTTGCCTTCGGATCTATGATAGAAGGTGTACCCAATAGTCTCCTTTGGGTATCCTATGAAGACATATTTCTCCGATTTGGGTTTGAGCTTATCAGGATGAAACTTTTTCATATAAGCATCACAATCCCAAACTTTAAGAAACGACAACTTTGGTTTCTTGCCAAAACACAGTTCAGATTGTGTCGTCTCAACGAACTTAGATGGTGCCCTTTTAAACGTGAATGCAGCTGTCTTTAATGCATAACCCCAAAACGATAGTGGTAGATCGATAAGAGACATCATAGATCGCACCATATCTAATAAAGTACGGTTATAATGTTCGGACACACCATTATGCTGTGGTGTTCCAGGTGGCGTGAGTAGTAAAACTATTTCACATTGTTTTAACTGAAGGCCAAACTCGTAACTCAAATATTTTACCTCTGCGATCATATCGTAGAAACTTTTATTTTCTTGTTACAATGATTCTCCACTTCACTCTGAAATTCTTTGAACTTTTCAAATATTTCAGACTTGTGTTTCATTAAGTAGATATACCCATATCTGCTCAAATCATCTGTGAAGGTCAGAAAATAATGATACCCGCCGCGAGCCTTAACACTCATCGGATCTCATACATCAGTATGTATTATTTCCAATAAGTCAGTTGCTCGCTCCATAGTTTCGGAGAACGGCGTTTTAGTCACTTGCCCATGAGGCATGGTTCACAAGCATCAACTGATTCATAATCAAGTGATTCCAAAAACCCATTAGCATGGAGTTTCTTCATGCGCTTTACACCAATATGACCTAAACGACAGTGCCACAAATAAGTTGCACTATTATTATTAACTTTGCATCTTTTGGTTTCAATATTATGATTATGTGTATCACTACGATCGAGATCCAACGAACTATTTTCATTGGGTGTGTAACCATATAAGGTTTTATTCATGTAAACAGAACAAAAATTTATTCTCTTACTTAAATGAATAACCATATTACAATAAACATGATCAAATCATATTCATGCTCAACGCAAACACCAAATAACACTTATTCAGGTTCAACACTAATCCCGAAAGTATAGAGAGTGTGTGATGATGATCATATCAATCTTGGAACCACTTCCAACACACATCGTCACTTCACCCTTAACTAGTCTCTGTTTATTCTGCAACTCCCGTTTCGAGTTACTAATCTTAGCAACTGAACTAGTATCAAATACTGAGGGGTTGCTATAAACACTAGTAAAGTACACATCAATAACATGTATATCAAATATACTTATGTTCACTTTGCCATCCTTCTTATCTGCCAATCACTTGGGGTAGTTCTGCTTCTAGTGACCAGTCCCTTTGCAGTAGAAACACTTAGTCTCAGGCTTAGGACCAGACTTGGGCTTCTTCACTTGAGCAGCAACTTGCTTGCTGTTCTTCTTGAAGTTCCCCTTCTTCCCTCTGCCCTTTTCTTGAAACTAGTGGTCTTGTCTACCATCAACACTTGATGTTTTTCTCGATTTCTACCTTCGTCAATTTCCGCATTACGAAGAGCTTGGGAATCGTTTCCGTTATCCCTTGCATATCATAGTTCATCACGAAGTTCTACTAACTTGGTGATGGTGACTAGAGAATTCTGTCAATCACTATCTTATCTGGAATATTAACTCCCACTTGATTCAAGCGATTGTAGTACTCAGACAATCTAAGCACATGCTCACTAGTTGAGCGATTCTCCTCCATCTTTTAGCTATAGAACTTGTTGGAGACTTCATATCTCTCAACTCGGGTATTTGCTTGAAATATTAACTTCAACTCCTGGAACATCTCATATGGTCCATGACGTTCAAAACGTCTTTGAAGTCCCGATTCTAAGCCATTAAGCATGGTGCACTAAACTATCAAGTAGTCATCATATTGAGCTAGCCAAACGTTCATAACGTCTGCATCTGCTCCTGCAATAGGTCTGTCACCTAGCGGTGCATTAAGGACATAATTCTTCTGTGCAGCAATGAGGATAAACCTCAGATCACGGATCCAATCCGCATCATTGCTACTAACATCTTTCAACACAATTTTCTCTAGGAACATATCAAAATAAACACAGGGAAGCAACAACGCGAGCTATTGATCTACAACATAATTTGCAAAATACTACCAGGACTAAGTTCATGATAAATTTAAGTTCAATTAATCATATTACTTTAGAACTCCCACTTAGATAGACATCCCTCTAATCCTCTAAGTGATTACATGATCCAAATCAACTAAACCATGTCCGATCATCACGTGAGATGGAGTAGTTTCATTGGTGAACATCACTATGTTGATCATATCTACTATATGATTCGCGCTCGACCTTTCGGTCTCCGTGTTCCGAGGCCATATCTGTATATGCTTGGCTCGTCAAGTATAACCTGAGTATTCCGCGTGTGCAACTGTTTTGCACCCGTTGTATTTGAACGTAGAGCCTATCACACCCGATCATCGCGTGGTGTCTCAGCACGAAGAACTTTCGCAATGGTGCATACTCAGGGAGAATACTTCTTGATAATTAGTGAGAGATCATCTTATAATGCTACCGTCAATCAAAGCAAGATAAGATGCATAAAAGATAAACATCACATGCAATCAATATAAGTGATATGATAAGGCCATCATCATCTTGTGCTTGTGATCTCCATCTTCGAAGCACCGTCGTGATCACCATCGTCACCGGCGCGACACCTTGATCTCCATCATAGCATCGTTGTCGTCTCGCCAGTCTTATGCTTCCACGACTATCGCTACCGCTTAGTGATAAAGTAAAGCATTACAGCACGATTGCATTGCATACAATAAAGCGACAACCATATGGCTCCTGCCAGTTGCCGATAACTCGGTTACAAAACATGATCATCTCATACAATAAAATTCAGCATCATGTCTTGACCATATCACATCACAACATGCCCTGCAAAAACAAGTTAGATGTCCTCTACTTTGTTGTTGCAAGTTTTACGTGGCTGCTACGGTCTTAAGCAAGAACCAATCTTACCTACGCATCAAAACCACAATGATAGTTTGTCAAGTTGGTGCTGTTTTAACCTTCGCAAGGACCGGGCGTAGCCGCACTCGGTTCAACTAAAGTTGGAGAAACTGTCACCCGCAAGCCACCTATGTGCAAAGCACGTCGGGAGAACCGGTCTCGCGTAAGCGTACACGTAATGTCGGTCCGGGCCGCTTCATCCAACAATACCGCCGAACCAAAGAATGACATGCTGGTAAGCAGTATGACTTATATCGCCCACAACTCACTTGTGTTCTACTCGTGCATATAGTATCAACATATAAAACCTAGGCTCTGATACCACTGCTGGGGAACGTAGTAATTTCAAAAAAATTCCTACGCACACGCAAGATCATGGTGATGCATAGCAACATGAGGGGAGAATGTGATATACGTACCCTTGTAGATCGACAACGGAAGCGTTTGGTTGATGTAGTCGTACGTCTCCACGGCCCGACCGATCAAGCACCGAAACTACGGCACCTCCGAGTTCTAGCACACGTTCAGCTCGATGACGATCCCCGGACTCCGATCCAGCAAAGTGTCAGGGAAGAGTTCCGTCAGCACGACGGCGTGGTGATGATCTTGATGCACTACCATCGCAGGGCTTCGCCTAAGCACCGCTACAATATTATCGAGGACTATGGTGGAGGGGGGCACCGCACACGGCTAAGAATATGATCACACGGCTCAACTTGTGTGTCTAGGGGTGCCCCCCTACCCCCGTATATAAAGGAGCAAGGGGAGGAGGCCGGCCAGCCCCTATAGGCGCGCCAGGAGGAGTCCTCCTCCTAGTAGGAGTAGGACTCCTACTAGGAGGGGGAAAGAAGTGGGGAGGGAGAGGGAAAGGGGGGGCGCCGCCCCCCTCTCCTAGTCCAATTCGGACCAGGGGGGAGGGGGCGTGCAGCCCACCTCTGGCTGCCCCTCTCTCTCTCTCCACTAAGGCCCATATGGCCCATTACTTCTCCCGGGGGGGTTCCGGTAACCCTCCGGCTCTCTGGTTTTCTCCGAAATCACCCGGAACACTTCCGGTGTCCGAATATAGCCGTCCAATATATCAATCTTTATGTCTCGACCATTTCGAGACTCCTCGTCATGTCCGTGATCACATCCGGGACTCCGAACTAACTTCGGTACATCAAAACTCATAAACTCATAATATAACTGTCATCGAAACCTTAAGCGTGCGGACCCTACGGGTTCTAGAACAATGTAGACATGACCGAGAGACGTCTCCGGTCAATAACCAATAGCGGAACCTGGATGCTCATCTTGGCTCCTACATATTCTACGAAGATCTTTATCGGCTAGACCGCATAACAACGTACGTTGTTCCCTTTGTCATTGGTATGTTACTTGCCCGAGATTCGATCGTCGGTATCTTAATACCTAGTTCAATCTCATTACCGGCAAGTCTCTTTACTCGTTCCGTAATACATCATCTCACAACTAACTCATTAGTTGCAGTGCTTGCAAGGCTTATGTGATGTGCATTACCAAGAGGGCCCAGAGATACCTCTCCGACAATCGGAGTGACAAATCCTAATCTCGAAATACGCCAACCCAACATGTACCTTTGGAGACACCTGTAGAGCTCCTTTATAATCACCCAGTTACGTTGTGACGTTTGGTAGCACACAAAGTGTTCCTCCGGCAAACGGGAGTTGCATAATCTCATAGTCATAGGAACATGTATAAGTCATGAAGAAAGCAATAGCAACATACTAAACGATCGGGTGCTAAGCTAATGGAATGGGTCATGTCAATCACATCATCCTCCTAATGATGTGATCCCATTAATCAAATAACAACTCTTTTGTTTATGGTTAGGAAACATAACCATCTTCGATTAACGAGCTAGTCAAGTAGAGGCATACTAGTGACACTCTGTTTGTCTACGTATTCACACATGTATTATGTTTCCGGTTAATACAATTCTAGCATGAATAATAAACATTTATCATGATATAAGGAAATAAATAATAACTTTATTATTGCCTCTAAGGCATATTTCCTTCACGGCGGTGGTGGAGCGCGTGCACTGGGCACACCCAAGCTCGACTGGCGGCGCAAGTCGTGCTCGGTGATTCCACTATGTAGTCTGGGTGGCGGCGGCAAGGGTTGGTGTCAGGCGGCTGGGGGTGAGAGGAAGAAGAGAAGTGGACAGGATGCCCCCCACAACACGTGTGGCATTAAAAAGGATGTGTGTGCACTGTTTTTCGTGGCTAACATGTGGGCCCGAGCGCACACATGCAATTTAATATAACTGGCGGTGGTGGACACCAAACGGATGAGTGGCGCGTCCATCTCATGTCCATGTGCACGCAAATCGGGCCCAAATTTAGGGCAGAAAATGCGTCACACGGATACCGAACAAACAATATTTGGGTATGCATTCGCGCATTGGGCCATGGTCGTTGGCCTCGAGGATCCAAACGGACCAAAGCAAAAGAAATGAGTCGTTGCGCTGGAGTTTCCTAAGGACGCATTTGGTTTCCTGCATCGAACCCAACCAGGCCCGTGTAGGAAAATTTGGACATGTTTGCTTGGATGGGTCGCATCAAAATGTTGGCCCACACAAACCTTAAAGCACCTCTGGGGCTGGCTCTAGGGGAATGATTGAATCGGTTGTTTTTTCATAGCCAAACCCGAACAATGTAACTCGTGGCATGTGGTGTCGTGGTTCTAAGCTTGACAGTAGAATAGGGGGTAGGAATGTAGAGGCAAGATCCTAGCTATGGAGGAGTTGTACACGCGCGTTTTACGAGTTCAGGCCCTTCTCGGAGGAAGTAACAACCCTACGTCTCTGAGCCCGGAGGCGGTCGACTGGATAAATGCATGTGAATTACAAAAGGTGCGAACCCTTGTCCCGGAGGAGGGGGTGGCTTATATAGAGTGCGCCAGGACCCCAGCCAGCCCACGTTACAAAGGGTTCAATGTACATTAAGGCAGGGCGTTACTGGTAACGCTAGTAATAAAGAGATATAAATGATCTTTAAGGTTACAGAGTGAATGACCGACCATTATCATCCTGAGTGACGTTAGGCCTCCTACACTCCGAGTGGTTTCTTGTATCGTCGAGTGGTTGTTCGCATAGTCGAGTGTCTTCTATACTGTCGAGTGGAACATAGCTTCACGGACGAGTGGATGATGATTTTGCTTCGACCGCTTCTGGTTCCTTTAGAGATGTCCTTGGGGAGGGTATCTTGGACAGATCCATGACCCTACCCTAGGTACATAGCTTCATCATTAGCCCCCGAATGGATCAGGGTTTGAGTGAGGAAGGAGTTGGGAACACTTCTGACTCATTCTTTGTGCTATGAGTATAACTTGTTCTGGAACAATGAACCGAGGAGACAACATCAACTTCTTTTTCAGTCGCCTTGGTCCATTCTTAGTTTTTGTCGAGTGAACTTTCACGGTAGAATTCCGAATGATAATGTGGAGGATGTTTTCAGTCTGACCAGTTGCTCTGCTCTCCGCGGATTTCACGGGATTCGAATTTCGGGAAGCGTGCCAGACGGGCGAGGCCGTGGTAATCGGGACAGATTAGGCAGGTCTCCTCGATCTCCGTGCCACCTTTTTCGCCACGTACTACGCGCGCGACTGTTGCGGGATTTGTTTAGATCGTCTGGGCCTACCAGTCAGTCACTCGGGGAATGACCTTATATAAGGCACCGGACCGGGTCTTTGCACCGTGTGCTCCCATTCTCTTTTCTTCTTCCTCCAACCTCTCTGCCACGCTCGCTTCTGCTCTCGTCACCGAACCCTCGCTCGAACTCGATCCGCCACCATGGGAAAAGAGAAGACGGTGGCGCTGGAGCGCGTGAAGAAGGCGACCGCAAAGGCGAAGGGCAAGCGGACCAGCCGGGGCAGATCCTCGTCGAGATCCGGCCTACCGCCGGGCTAGATCCAGGGTGACTGGATCCGCTCGACGATCTGCCAAGACGACCTCGACGACCTGGTGGAGGGGGGACTGATCCCCCACAAATCGGCGCGGCTCCCGGGGAACGAGACCGAGCCGCAGCCAAGGGAGGGTGAGTGCGTTCTCCTCGCCACCCACGTCGATCGCAGATTTTCTCTACCTCCCCATCCTTTCTTTTGGGGCTTTTTGAACTTCTTTGGGGCTCAGCTCCACCACTTCACTCCAAACACCATAGTCTATCTGGCTGCTTTTGTGTCAATGTGTGAAAATTTCTTGGGCTGTCGACCGCACTGGGGTCTCTTCAAACATATCTTCACCTGGCGCTCCCAGTCGGTCAAAAAGGCCAATCCGAGTGATGAGAGGACGCACGTGATCCAGATGTGCGGGGGCCTGGGGATCCAGATGAGGAACAAGAGCACCTTCCCGGCGATGATCCTTCCCGACTCGGTCCGCGGCTGGCAGTCGACTTGGTTTTACTGCAAGGATCAGCCGACCCCGGGTCAGTCGATTGGACTTCCTACCTTTTCCCTGGCTCGAGTGGAGAAGCCCTCCTCCTTGAAGGTGATTCCCGAAGAGAAGGCGCAGGTCAAGGTGCTGGTCGAGCGGGTCGTCCAACTCGTCCGTGACGGGGTGACAGGGATGGACCTGCTGGAGGTCTTTCTCGGTCGACGCATCCAACCGCTCCAGGCCCGTGATCATCCGATGCAGATGTACTCTGGACTCGAGGACTCCACTGGGATCCACCCAGAGGACGTCAGTGAGGACATCTTGGAGAAGTGGCTGATGGGAATCACCAGCAACAAAGACAACCCCCGGGGGTCTAGGAGGGTGATTCCATTCGACCACTCGCGCCAGCCGGAGCAGGTATGATTCTGTTTTACCAAATATCTTTCCGATTCGCTGTGTGACACCTTGCTGATGGTCGACTGTACTCCTTTTTCTCGTTGTTCTTTCAGGCTCTCATTGACATGTACTCGATGACCAACGGAGTGCAGGAGCAAGACATCGAGGAGGGAGCGAGCGGGGGCGAGAGCGGCGAGTGGCACTCGGATGCAGAGGAGGACGAGGAGAGCGACGACTCGAGCGATGACGAAGAAGTCGACTCGCCTCCTCGCAGAGAGAGGAGAT
Source organism: Triticum urartu (assembly GCF_003073215.2). Lineage (NCBI taxonomy): Eukaryota > Viridiplantae > Streptophyta > Magnoliopsida > Poales > Poaceae > Triticum > Triticum urartu. The sequence continues at coordinate 467,031,032 of NC_053024.1, read as the reverse complement.
CCAAGCACGCACACGACCCGGCGAGCGCCCCGGACCTGGCGACTGCGCCGACTGGGCAGTCTTCGAAGCGCCCCCGGACGTCTTCCCAGCGCCGATTGAGAAGTGTTGGGGAACGTAGTAATTTCAAAAAAATTCCTACGCACACACAAGATCATGGTGATGCATAGCAATGAGAGGGGAGAGTGTGATCTACGTACCCTTGTAGACCGACATCGGAAGCGTTATGACAACGCGGTTGATGTAGTCGTACGTCTTCACGGCCCGACCGATCAAGCACCGAAACTACGGCACCTCCGAGTTTTAGCACACGTTCAGCTCGATGACGATCCCCGGACTCCGATCCAGCAAAGTGTCAGGGAAGAGTTCCGTCAGCACGACGGCGTGGTGACGATCTTGATGTTCTACCGTCGCAGGGCTTCGCCTAAGCACCACTACAATATTATCGAGGATTATGGTGGAAGGGGGCACCGCACACGGCTAAGAAAACGATCACGTGGATCAACTTGTGTGTCTAGGGGTGCCCCTGCCCCCGTATATAAAGGAGCAAGGGGAGGAGGCCGGCCGGCCCTATAGGCGCGCCAAGGAGGAGTCCTCCTCCTAGTAGGAGTAGGACTCCTACTAGGAGGGGGAAGGAAGTGGGGAGGGAGAAGGAAAGGGGCGCGCCGCCCCCCTCTCCTAGTCCAATTCGGAGCAGGGGGGAGGAGGCGCGCGGCCCACCCTGGCTGCCCTTCTCTTTCTCCACTAAGGCCCATATGGCCCATTACTTCTCCCGGGGGGTTCCAGTAACCCTCCGGTACTCTGGTTTTCTCCGAAATCACCCGGAACACTTCCGGTGTCCGAATATAGCCGTCCAATATATCAATCTTTATGTCTCGACCATTTCGAGACTCCTCATTATGTCTGTGATCACACCCGGGACTCCGAACTAACTTCGGTACATCAAAACTCATAAACTCATAATATAACTGTCATCGAAACCTTAAGCGTGCGGACCCTACGGGTTCGAGAACAATGTAGACATGACCGAGACATGTCTCCGGTCAATAACCAATAGCAGAACCTGGATGCTCATATTGGCTCCTACATATTCTATGAAGATCTTTATCGGTCAGACCGCATAACAACATACGTTGTTCCCTTTGTCATCGGTATGTTACTTGCCTGAGATTCGATTGTCGGTATCTCAATACCTAGTTCAATCTCGTTAACGGCAAGTCTCTTTACTCGTTTCGTAATACATCATCTCGCAACTAACTCATTAGTTGCAAGGCTTATGTGATGTGCATTACCGAGAGGGCCCTGAGATACCTCTCCGACAATCGGAGTGACAAATCCTAATCTCGAAATACGCCAACCCAACATTTATCTTTGGAGACACCTGTAGAGCTCCTTTATAATCACCCAGTTACGTTGTGACGTTTGGTGGCACACAAAGTGTTCCTCCGGTAAACGGGAGTTGCATAATCTCATAGTCACAGGAACATGTATAAGTCATGAAGAAAGCAATAGCAACATACTAAACGATCGGGTGCTAAGCTAATGGAATGGGTCATGTCAATCACATCATTCTCCTAATAATGTGATCCCGTTAATCAAATGACAACACATGTCTATGGTTAGGAAACATAACCATCTTTGATTAACGAGCTAGTCAAGTAGAGGCATACTAGTGACGTTTTAGTTTGTCTATGTATTCACACAAGTATTATGTTTCCAGATAATACAATTCTAGCATGAATAATAAACATTTATCATGATATAAGGAAATAAAATAAAAACATTATTATTGCCTCTAGGGCATATTTCCTTCAGTCTCCCACTTGCACTAGAGTCAATAATCTAGATTACACAGTAATGATTCTAACACCCATGGAGCTTTGGTGCTGATCATGTTTTGCTCGTGGAAGAGGCTTAGTCAATGGGTCTGCAACATTCAGATCCGTATGTATCTTGCAAATCTCTATGTCTCCCACCTAGACTAGATCCCGGATGGAATTGAAGCGTCTCTTGATGTGCTTGGTTCTCTTGTGAAATCTGGATTCCTTTGCCAAGGCAATTGCACCAGTATTGGCACAAAAGATTTTCATTGGACCCGATGCACTAGGTATGACACCTAGATCGGATATGAACTCCTTCATCCAGACTCCTTCGTTTGCTGCTTCCGAAGCAGCTATGTACTCCGCTTCACATGTAGATCCCGCCACAACGCTTTGTTTAGAACTGCACCAACTGACAGCTCCACCGTTTAATGTAAACACGTATCCGGTTTGCGATTTAGAATCGTCTGGATCAGTGTCAAAGCTTGCATCGACGTAACCATTTACGATTAGCTCTTTGTCACCTCCATAAACGAGAAACATATCCTTAGTCCTTTTCAGGTATTTCAGGATGTTCTAGACCGCTGTCTAGTGATCCACTCCTGGATTACTTCGGTACCTCCCTGCTAGACTTATAGCAAGGCACACATCAGGTCTGGTACACAGCATTGCATACATGATAGAGCCTATGGCTGAAGCATAGGGAACATCTTTCATTTTCTCTCTATCTTCTGTAGTGGTCGGGCATTGAGTCTGACTCAACTTCACACCTTGTAACACAGGCAAGAACCCTTTCTTTGCTTGATCCATTTTGAACTTCTTCAAAACTTTGTCAAGGTATGTGCTTTGTGAAAGTTCAATTAAGCGTCTTGATCTATCTCTATAGATTTTAATGCCTAATATGTAAGCAGCTTCACCGAGGTCTTTCATTGAAAAACTATTATTCAAGTATCCCTTTATGCTATCCAGAAATTCTATATCATTTCCAATTAGTAATATGTCATCCACATATAATATCAGAAATGCTACAGAGCTTCCACTCACTTTCTTGTAAATACAGGCTTCTCCAAAATTCTGTATAAAACCAAATGCTTTGATCACACTATCAAAGCGTTTATTCCAACTCCGAGAGGCTTGCACCAGTCCATATATGGATCGCTAGAGCTTGCACACTTTGTTAGCTCCCTTTGGATCGACAAAACCTTCTGGTTGCATCATATACAACTCTTCTTCCAGAAATCCATTCAGGAATTCAGTTTTGACATCCATCTGCCAAATTTCATAATCATAAAATGCGGCAATTGCTAACATGATTCGGACAGACTTAAGCATCGCTACGGGTGAGAAGGTCTCATCATAGTCAATCCCTTGAACTTGTCGAAAACCTTTTGCGACAAGTCGAGCTTTGTAGACAGTAATATTACCATCAGCGTCAGTCTTCTTCTTGAAGATCCATTTATTCTCAATTGCTTGCCGATCAGTGGGCAAGTCAACCAAAGTCCATACTTTGTTCTCATACATGGATCCCATCTCAGATTTCATGGCTTCAAGCCATTTTGCGGAATCTGGGCTCACCATCGCTTCTTCATAGTTCGTAGGTTCATCATGATCTAGTAGCATGACTTCCAGAACAGGGTTACTGTACCACTCTGGTGCGGATCTCACTCTGGTTGATCTACGAGGTTCAGTAGTATCTTGTTCTGAAGTTTCATGATCATTATCATTAGCTTCCTCACTAATTGGTGTAGGTGTCACAGAAACAGGTTTCTGTGATGTACTACTTTCCAACAAGGGAGTAGGTACAGTTACCTCGTCAAGTTCTAATTTCCTCCCACTCACTTGTTTCGAGAGAAACTCCTTCTCCAGAAAGTTTCCGAATTTAGCAACAAAAGTCTTGCCTTCGGATCTGTGATAGAAGGTGTATCCAATAGTTTCCTTTGGATATCCTATGAAGACACATTTCTCCGATTTGGGTTCGAGCTTATCAGGTTGAAGCTTTTTCACATAAGCATCGCAGCCCCAAACTTTCAGAAACGACAACTTTGGTTTCTTGCCAAACCACAGTTCATAAGGCGTCGTCTCAACGGATTTTGATGGTGCCCTATTTAACGTGAATGCGGCCGTCTCTAGAGCGTATCCCCAAAACGATAGCGGTAAATTAGTAAGAGACATCATAGATCGTACCATATCTAGTAAAGTACGATTACGACGTTCGGACACACCATTATGCTGTGGTGTTCCGGGTGGCGTGAGTTGCGAAACTATTCCACATTGTTTCAAATGTACACCAAACTCGTAACTCAAATATTCTCCTCCACGATCAGATCGTAGGAATTTTATTTTCTTGTTACGATGATTTTCAACTTCACTCTGAAATTCTTTGAACTTTTCAAACGTTTCAGACTTGTGTTTCATTAAGTAGATATACCCATATCTGCTTAAGTCATCTGTGAAGGTGAGAAAATAACGATATCCGCCACGAGCCTCAACATTCATCGGTCCACATACATCTGTATGTATGATTTCCAACAAATCTGTTGCTCTCTCCATAGTACCGGAGAACGGTGTTTTTGTCATGTTACCCATCAGGCACGGTTCGCAAGTACCAAGTGATTCATAATCAAGTGGTTCCAAAAGCCCATCATTATGGAGTTTCTTCATGCACTTTATACCGATATGACCTAAACGGCAGTGCCACAAATAAGTTGCACTATCATTATCAACTTTGCATCTTTTGGTTTCAACACTATGAATATGTGTGTCACTACTATCGAGATTTAATAAGAATAGACCACTCTTTAAGGGTGCATGACCATAAAAGATATTACTCATGTAAATAGAACAACCATTATTCTCTGATTTAAATGAATAACCGTCTCGCATCAAACAAGATCCAGATATAATGTTCATGCTTAACGGTGGCACCAAATAACAATTATTTAGGTCTAATATTAATCCCGAAGGTAGATGTAGAGGTAGCGTGCCGACTGCGATCACATCGACTTTGGAACCATTTCCCACGCGCATCGTCACCTCGTCCTTAGCCAATCTTCGCTTAATCCGTAGTCCCTGTTTCGAGTTGCAAATATTAGCAACAGAACCAGTATCAAATACCCAGGTGCTACTGCGAGCATTAGTAAGGTACACATCAATAACATGTATATCACATATACCTTTGTTCACC